>NC_133329.1:417272813-417380198 GCF_042186555.1 Aquarana catesbeiana | reverse complement strand
CCAATCCTCCCTCTGTCCTTCTATTATACCCAATCCTCCCTCTTTCCTTCTATTATACCCCAATCCTCCCTCTGTCCTTCTATTATACCCCAATCCCCCTCTGTCCTTCTATTATACCCCAATCCTCCCTCTGTCCTTCTATTATACCCCAATCCTCCCTCTGTCCTTCTATTATACTCCAATCCTCCCTCTGTCCTTCTATTATACCCCAATCCTCCCCTCTGTCCTTCTATTATACCCCAATCCTCCCTCTGTCCTATTATACCCCAATCCCCCCTCTGTCCTTCTATTATATCCCAATCCTCCCCTCTGTCCTTCTATTATACCCCAATCCTCCCTCTGTCCTTCTATTATACCCCAATCCCCCCTCCCTCTGTCCTTCTATTATACCCCAATCCCCCCTCTGTCCTTCTATTATACCCCAATCCTCCCTCTGTCATTCTATTATACCCCAATCCTCCCTCTGTCCTTCTATTATACCCCAATCCCCCCTCTGTCCTTCTATTATACCCCAATCCTCCCCTCTGTCCTTCTATTATACCCCAATCCTCCTCTGTCCTTCTATTATACCCCAATCCCCCCTCCCCTCTGTCCTTCTATTATACCCCAATCCCCCCTCTGTCCTTCTATTATACCCCAATCCTCCCTCTGTCATTCTATTATACCCCAATCCTCCCTCTGTCCTTCTATTATACCCCAATCCCCCCTCTGTCCTTCTATTATACCCCAATCCTCCCCTCTGTCCTTCTATTATACCCCAATCCTCCTCTGTCCTTCTATTATACCCCAATCCCCCCTCTGTCCTTCTATTATACCCCAATCCTCCCTCTGTCATTCTATTATACCCCAATCCTCCCTCTGTCCTTCTATTATACCCCAATCCCCCCTCTGTCCTTCTATTATACCCCAATCCCCCCCTCTGTCCTTCTATTATACCCAATCCCCCCCCCTCTGTCCTTCTATTATAACCCAATCCCCCCTCTGTCCTTCTATTATACCCCAATCCCCCCCTCTGTCCTTCTATTATACCCCAATCCCCCCCCCCTCTGTCCTTCTATTATACCCCAATCCTCCCTCTGTCCTTCTATTATACCCCAATCCCCCCCCCCCTCTGTCCTTCTATTATAACCCAACCCCCCCCCCCTCTGTCCTTCTATTATACCCCAATCCTCCCTCTGTCCTTCTATTATACCCCAATCCTCCCCTCTGTCCTTCTATTATACCCCAATCCTCCCCTCTGTCCTTCTATTATACCCCAATCCCCCTCTGTCCTTCTATTATACCCCAGTCCTCCCTCTGTCCTTCTATTATACCCCAATCCCCCCTCTGTCCTTCTATTGTACCCCAATCCTCCCTCTGTCCTTCTGTTATACCCCAATCCTCTCTCTGTCCTTCTATTATACCCCAATCCCCCCATCTGTCCTTCTATTATACCCAATCCCCCCTCTGTCCTTCTATTATACCCCAATCCCCCTCTGTCCTTCTATTATACCCCAATCCCCCCTCTGTCCTTCTATTATACCCCAATCCCCCTCTGTCCTTCTATTATACCCCAATCCTCCCCTCTGTCCTTCTATTATACCCCAATCCCCCCTCTGTCCTTCTATTATACCCCAATCCTCCCTCTGTCCTTCTATTATACCCCAATTCTCCCTCTGTCCTTCTATTATACCCCAATCCTCCCTCTGTCCTTCTATTATACCCCAATCCTCCCCTCTGTCCTTCTATTATACCCCAATCCTCCCCTCTGTCCTTCTATTATACCCCAATCCCCCCTCTGTCCTTCTATTATACCCCAATCCTCCCTCTGTCCTTCTATTATACCCCAATCCCCCCCCCTCTGTCCTTCTATTATACCCCAATCCCCCTCTGTCCTTCTATTATACCCCAATCCTCCCTCTGTCCTTCTATTATACCCCAATCCCCCCCCCTCTGTCCTTCTATTATACCCAATCCCCCTCTGTCCTTCTATTATACCCCAATCCTCCCTCTGTCCTTCTATTATACCCCAATCCCCCCTCTGTCCTTCTATTATACCCCAATCCTCCCTCTGTCATTCTATTATACCCCAATCCTCCCTCTGTCCTTCTATTATACCCCAATCCTCCCTCTGTCCTTCTATTATACCCCAATCCTCCCTCTGTCCTTCTATTATACCCCAATCCCCCCTCTGTCCTTCTATTATACCCCAATCCTCCCTCTGTCATTCTATTATACCCAATCCTCCCTCTGTCCTTCTATTATACCCCAATCCTCCCTCTGTCCTTCTATTATACCCCAATCCTCCCCTCTGTCCTTCTATTATACCCCAATCCTCCCTCTGTCCTATTATACCCCAATCCTCCCTCTGTCCTTCTATTATACCCCAATCCTCCCTCTGTCCTTCTATTATACCCCAACCCCCCCCCCCCCTCTGTCCTTCTATTATACCCCAATCCTCCCTCTGTCCTTCTATTATACCCCAATCCTCCCCTCTGTCCTTCTATTATATCCCAATCCCCCCTCTGTCCTTCTATTATACCCCAATCCCCCCCCTCTGTCCTTCTATTATACCCCAATCCCCCTCTGTCCTTCTATTATACCCCAATCCTCCCTCTGTCCTTCTATTATACCCCAATCCTCCCTCTGTCCTTCTATTATACCCCAATCCTCCCTCTTTCCTTCTATTATACCCCAATCCTCCCTCTGTCCTTCTATTATACCCCAATCCCCCCTCTGTCCTTCTATTATACCCCAATCCTCCCTCTGTCCTTCTATTATACCCCAATCCTCCCTCTGTCCTTCTATTATACTCCAATCCTCCCTCTGTCCTTCTATTATACCCCAATCCTCCCCTCTGTCCTTCTATTATACCCCAATCCTCCCTCTGTCCTATTATACCCCAATCCCCCCTCTGTCCTTCTATTATATCCCAATCCTCCCCTCTGTCCTTCTATTATACCCCAATCCTCCCTCTGTCCTTCTATTATACCCCAATCCCCCCTCCCCTCTGTCCTTCTATTATACCCCAATCCCCCCTCTGTCCTTCTATTATACCCCAATCCTCCCTCTGTCATTCTATTATACCCCAATCCTCCCTCTGTCCTTCTATTATACCCCAATCCCCCCTCTGTCCTTCTATTATACCCCAATCCTCCCCTCTGTCCTTCTATTATACCCCAATCCTCCCTCTGTCCTTCTATTATACCCCAATCCCCCCTCCCCTCTGTCCTTCTATTATACCCCAATCCCCCCTCTGTCCTTCTATTATACCCCAATCCTCCCTCTGTCATTCTATTATACCCCAATCCTCCCTCTGTCCTTCTATTATACCCCAATCCCCCCTCTGTCCTTCTATTATACCCCAATCCTCCCCTCTGTCCTTCTATTATACCCCAATCCTCCCTCTGTCCTTCTATTATACCCCAATCCCCCCTCTGTCCTTCTATTATACCCCAATCCTCCCTCTGTCATTCTATTATACCCCAATCCTCCCTCTGTCCTTCTATTATACCCCAATCCCCCCTCTGTCCTTCTATTATACCCCAATCCCCCCCTCTGTCCTTCTATTATACCCCAATCCCCCCCCCCTCTGTCCTTCTATTATAACCCAATCCCCCCTCTGTCCTTCTATTATACCCCAATCCCCCCCTCTGTCCTTCTATTATACCCCAATCCCCCCCCCCTCTGTCCTTCTATTATACCCCAATCCTCCCTCTGTCCTTCTATTATACCCCAATCCCCCCCCCCCTCTGTCCTTCTATTATAACCCAACCCCCCCCCCCTCTGTCCTTCTATTATACCCCAATCCTCCCTCTGTCCTTCTATTATACCCCAATCCTCCCCTCTGTCCTTCTATTATACCCCAATCCTCCCCTCTGTCCTTCTATTATACCCCAATCCTCCCCTCTGTCCTTCTATTATACCCCAGTCCTCCCTCTGTCCTTCTATTATACCCCAATCCCCCTCTGTCCTTCTATTGTACCCCAATCCTCCCTCTGTCCTTCTGTTATACCCCAATCCTCTCTCTGTCCTTCTATATACCCCAATCCCCCCATCTGTCCTTCTATTATACCCCAATCCCCCCTCTGTCCTTCTATTATACCCCAATCCCCCCTCTGTCCTTCTATTATACCCCAATCCCCCCTCTGTCCTTCTATTATACCCCAATCCCCCCTCTGTCCTTCTATTATACCCCAATCCTCCCCTCTGTCCTTCTATTATACCCCAATCCCCCCTCTGTCCTTCTATTATACCCCAATCCTCCCTCTGTCCTTCTATTATACCCCAATTCTCCCTCTGTCCTTCTATTATACCCCAATCCTCCCTCTGTCCTTCTATTATACCCCAATCCTCCCTCTGTCCTTCTATTATACCCCAGTCCTCCCTCTGTCCTTCTATTATACCCCAATCCCCCCTCTGTCCTTCTATTGTACCCCAATCCTCCCTCTGTCCTTCTGTTATACCCCAATCCTCTCTCTGTCCTTCTATTATACCCCAATCCCCCCATCTGTCCTTCTATTATACCCCAATCCCCCCTCTGTCCTTCTATTATACCCCAATCCCCCCTCTGTCCTTCTATTATACCCCAATCCCCCCTCTGTCCTTCTATTATACCCCAATCCCCCCTCTGTCCTTCTATTATACCCCAATCCTCCCCTCTGTCCTTCTATTATACCCCAATCCCCCCTCTGTCCTTCTATTATACCCAATCCTCCCTCTGTCCTTCTATTATACCCCAATCCTCCCTCTGTCCTTCTATTATACCCCAATCCTCCCTCTGTCCTTCTATTATACCCCAATCCCCCCTCTGTCCTTCTATTATACCCCAATCCCCCCTCTGTCCTTCTCTTACACCCCAATCCCCCCTCTGTCCTTCTATTATAACCCAATCCTCCCTCTGTCCTTCTATTATACCCCAATCCCCCCTCTGTACTTCTATTATACCCCAATCCTCTCTCTGTCCTTCTATTATACCCCAATCCCCCCTCCCCCTCTGTCCTTCTATTATACCCCAATCCCTCCTCTGTCCTTCTATTATACCCCAATCCCCCCCCCCTCTGTCCTTCTATTATACCCCAATCCTCTCTCTGTCCTTCTATTATACCCCAATCCTCCCCTCTGTCCTTCTATTATACCCCAATCCCCCCTCTGTCCTTCTATTATACCCCAATCCTCCCTCTGTCCTTCTATTATACCCCAATCCCCCCTCTGTCCTTCTATTATACCCCAATCCTCCCTCTGTCCTTCTATTATACCCCAATCCTCCCCTCTGTCCTTCTATTATACCCCAATCCTCCCCTCTGTCCTTCTATTATACCCCAATCCTCCCCTCTGTCCTTCTATTATACCCCAATCCTCCCCTCTGTCCTTCTATTATACCCCAATCCTCCCTCTGTCCTTCTATTATACCCCAATCCCCCCTCTGTCCTTCTATTATATCCCAAACCTCCCTCTGTCCTTCTATTATACCCCAATCCTCCCTCTGTCCTTCTATTATACCCCAATCCCCCCCCCCCCCCTGTCCTTCTATTATAACCCAATCCCCCCCCCCCCTCTGTCCTTCTATTATACCCCAATCCTCCCTCTGTCCTTCTATTATACCCCAATCCTCCCCTCTGTCCTTCTATTATACCCCAATCCTCCCTCTGTCCTTCTATTATACCCAATCCTCCCCTCTGTCCTTCTATTATACCCCAATCCTCCCTCTGTCCTTCTATTATACCCCAATCCTCCCCTCTGTCCTTCTATTATACCCCAATCCCCCCTCTGTCCTATTATACCCCAATCCCCCCTCTGTCCTTCTATTATACCCCAATCCTCCCTCTGTCCTTCTATTATACCCAATCCTCCCCTCTGTCCTTCTATTATACCCCAATCCTCCCTCTGTC
Organism: Aquarana catesbeiana; assembly: GCF_042186555.1. Classification (NCBI taxonomy): domain Eukaryota; kingdom Metazoa; phylum Chordata; class Amphibia; order Anura; family Ranidae; genus Aquarana; species Aquarana catesbeiana. The sequence goes on along the minus strand of NC_133329.1, from coordinate 417,374,328 downwards.
CTTCTATTATACCCCAATCCTCCCCTCTGTCCTTCTATTATACCCCAATCCCCCCTCTGTCCTATTATACCCCAATCCCTCCTCTGTCCTTCTATTATACCCCAATCCTCCCTCTGTCCTTCTATTATACCCCAATCCCCCTCTGTCCTTCTATTATACCCCAATCCTCCCTCTGTCCTTCTATTATACCCCAATCCTCCCTCTGTCCTTCTATTATACCCCAATCCTCCCCTCTGTCCTTCTATTATACCCCAATCCTCCCCTCTGTCCTTCTATTATACCCCAATCCCCCCTCTGTCCTTCTATTATACCCCAATCCTCCCTCTGTCCTTCTATTATACCCCAATCCCCCCTCTGTCCTTCTATTATACCCCAATCCTCCCTCTGTCCTTCTATTATACCCAATCCTCCCCTCTGTCCTTCTATTATACCCCAATCCTCCCTCTGTCCTTCTATTATACCCCAATCCTCCCCTCTGTCCTTCTATTATACCCCAATCCCCCCTCTGTCCTATTATACCCCAATCCCTCCTCTGTCCTTCTATTATACCCCAATCCCCCTCTGTCCTTCTATTATACCCCAATCCTCCCCTCTGTCCTTCTATTATACCCCAATCCTCCCTCTGTCCTTCTATTATACCCCAATGCTCCCCTCTGTCCTTCTATTATACCCCAATCCTCCCCTCTGTCCTTCTATTATACCCCAATCCTCCCCTCTGTCCTTCTATTATACCCCAATCCTCCCTCTGTCCTTCTATTATACCCCAATCCTCTCCTCTGTCCTTCTATTATACCCCAATCCTCCCTCTGTCCTTCTATTATACCCCAATCCTCCCTCTGTCCTTCTATTATACCCCAATCCCCCCTCTGTCCTTCTATTATACCCCAATCCTCCCCTCTGTCATTCTATTATACCCCAATCCTCCCCTCTGTCCTTCTATTATACCCCAATCCCCCCTGTCCTTCTATTATACCCCAATCCTCCCCTCTGTCCTTCTATTATACCCCAATCCTCCCTCTGTCCTTCTATTATACCCCAATCCTCCCTCTGTCCTTCTATTATACCCCAATCCTCCCTCTGTCCTTCTATTATACCCCAATCCTCCCTCTGTCCTTCTATTATACCCCAATCCTCCCTCTGTCCTTCTATTATACCCCAATCCCCCCTCTGTCCTTCTATTATACCCCAATCCCCCCTCTGTCCTTCTATTATACCCCAATCCTCCCTCTGTCCTTCTATTATACCCCAATCCTCCCCTCTGTCCTTCTATTATACCCCAATCCCCCCTCTGTCCTTCTATTATACCCCAATCCCTCCTCTGTCCTTCTATTATACCCCAATCCCCCCTCTGTCCTTCTATTATACCCCAATCCTCCCTCTGTCCTTCTATTATACCCCAATCCTCCCTCTGTCCTTCTATTATACCCCAATCCCCCCTCTGTCCTTCTATTATACCCCAATCCTCCCTCTGTCCTTCTATTATACCCCAATCCCCCCTCTGTCCTTCTATTATATCCCAATCCTCCCTCTGTCCTTCTATTATACCCCAATCCCCCCTCTGTCCTTCTATTATACCCAATCCCCCCTCTGTCCTTCTATTATACCCCAATCCTCCCCTCTGTCCTTCTATTATACCCAATCCCCCCTCTGTCCTTCTATTATACCCCAATCCTCCCCTCTGTCCTTCTATTATACCCCAATCCCCCCTCTGTCCTTCTATTATACCCCAATCCCCCCTCTGTCTTTCTATTATACCCCAATCCTCCCTCTGTCCTTCTATTATACCCCAATCCTCCCCTCTGTCCTTCTATTATACCCCAATCCTCCCCTCTGTCCTTCTATTATACCCCAATCCTCCCCTCTGTCCTTCTATTATACCCCAATCCCCCCTCTGTCCTTCTATTATACCCCAATCCCCCCTCCCCTCTGTCCTTCTATTATACCCCAATCCTCCCTCTGTCCTTCTATTATACCCCAATCCTCCCCTCTGTCCTTCTATTATACCCCAATCCTCCCCTCTGTCCTTCTATTATACCCCAATCCTCCCCTCTGTCCTTCTATTATACCCCAATCCCCCTCTGTCCTTCTATTATACCCCAATCCCCCTCCCCTCTGTCCTTCTATTATACCCCAATCCCCCCTCTGTCCTTCTATTATACCCCAATCCCCCCTCCCCTCTGTCCTTCTATTATACCTCAATCCCCCCTCTGTCCTTCTATTATATCCCAATCCTCCCCTCTGTCCTTCTATTATACCCCAATCCTCCCTCTGTCCTTCTATTATACCCCAATCCTCCCCTCTGTCCTTCTATTATACCCCAATCCTCCCTCTGTCCTTCTATTATACCCCAATCCCCCCTCTGTCCTTCTATTATACCCCAATCCCCCCCTCTGTCCTTCTATTATACCCCAATCCCCCTCTGTCCTTCTATTATACCCCAATCCCTCCTCTGTCCTTCTATTATACCCCAATCCCCCCCTCTGTCCTTCTATTATACCACAATCCTCCCCTCTGTCCTTCTATTATACCCCAATCCTCCCCTCTGTCCTTCTATTATACCCCAATCCCCCCTCTGTCCTTCTATTATACCCCAATCCCCCTCTGTCCTTCTATTATACCCCAATCCTCCCCTCTGTCCTTCTATTATACCCCAATCCCCCCTCTGTCCTTCTATTATACCCCAATCCTCCCTCTGTCCTTCTATTATACCCCAATCCTCCCCTCTGTCCTTCTATTATACCCCAATCCCCCCTCTGTCCTTCTATTATATCCCAATCCTCCCCTCTGTCCTTCTATTATACCCCAATCCTCCCTCTGTCCTTCTATTATACCCCAATCCTCCCTCTGTCCTTCTATTATACCCCAATCCTCCCTCTGTCCTTCTATTATACCCCAATCCTCCCTCTGTCCTTCTATTATACCCCAATCCCTCCTCTGTCCTTCTATTATACCCCAATCCCTCCTCTGTCCTTCTATTATACCCCAATCCCCCCCCTCTGTCCTTCTATTATACCCCAATCCCCCCTCTGTCCTTCTATTATACCCCAATCCCCCCTCTGTCCTTCTATTATACCCCAATCCTCCCCTCTGTCCTTCTATTATATCCCAATCCTCCCCTCTGTCCTTCTATTATACCCCAATCCTCCTCTGTCCTTCTATTATACCCCAATCCTCCCTCTGTCCTTCTATTATACCCCAATCCTCCCTCTGTCCTTCTATTATACCCCAATCCTCCCTCTGTCCTTCTATTATACCCCAATCCTCCCCTCTGTCCTTCTATTATACCCCAATCCTCCCCTCTGTCCTTCTATTATACCCCAATCCCTCCTCTGTCCTTCTATTGTACCCCAATCCCCCCCCTCTGTCCTTCTATTATACCCCAATCCCCCCTCTGTCCTTCTATTATACCCCAATCCTCCCCTCTGTCCTTCTATTATACCCCAATCCCCCCTCTGTCCTTCTATTATACCCCAATCCTCCCCTCTGTCCTTCTATTATACCCCAATCCTCCCTCTGTCCTTCTATTATACCCCAATCCTCCCTCTGTCCTTCTATTATACCCCAATCCTCCCTCTGTCCTTCTATTATACCCCAATCCTCCCTCTGTCCTTCTATTATACCCCAATCCTCCCCTCTGTCCTTCTATTATACCCCAATCCTCCCCTCTGTCCTTCTATTATACCCCAATCCCCCCTCTGTCCTTCTATTATACCCCAATCCCCCCTCTGTCCTTCTATTATACCCCAATCCCCCCCTCTGTCCTTCTATTATACCCCAATCCTCCCTCTGTCCTTCTATTATACCCCAATCCCCCCTCTGTCCTTCTATTATACCCCAATCCTCCCTCTGTCCTTCTATTATACCCCAATCCCCCCTCCCCTCTGTCCTTCTATTATACCCCAATCCTCCCTCTGTCCTTCTATTATACCCCAATCCCCCCTCCCCTCTGTCCTTCTATTATACCCCAATCCTCCCTCTGTCCTTCTATTATACCCCAATCCTCCCCTCTGTCCTTCTATTATACCCCAATCCTCCCTCTGTCCTTCTATTATACCCCAATCCCCCCTCTGTCCTTCTATTATACCCCAATCCTCCCTCTGTCCTTCTATTATACCCCAATCCCCCCTCTGTCCTTCTATTATACCCCAATCCCCCCTCTGTCCTTCTATTATACCCCAATCCCCCCTCTGTCCTTCTATTATACCCCAATCCCCCCTCTGTCCTTCTATTATACCCCAATCCTCCCTCTGTCCTTCTATTATACCCCAATCCCCCCTCACCTCTGTCCTTCTATTATACCCCAATCCTCCCTCTGTCCTTCTATTATACCCCAATCCTCCCCTCTGTCCTTCTATTATACCCCAATCCTCCCTCTGTCCTTCTATTATACCCCAATCCCCCCTCTGTCCTTCTATTATACCCCAATCCCCCCCTCTGTCCTTCTATTATACCCCAATCCCCCCTCTGTCCTTCTATTATACCCCAATCCCCCCTCTGTCCTTCTATTATACCCCAATCCCCCCTCTGTCCTTCTATTATACCCCAATCCTCCCCTCTGTCCTTCTATTATACCCCAATCCCCCCTCTGTCCTTCTATTATACCCCAATCCTCCCCTCTGTCCTTCTATTATACCCCAATCCCCCCTCTGTCCTTCTATTATACCCCAATCCCCCCTCTGTCCTTCTATTATACCCCAATCCCCCCCTCTGTCCTTCTATTATACCCCAATCCCCCCTCTGTCCTTCTATTATACCCCAATCCCCCCTCTGTCCTTCTATTATACCCCAATCCCCCCTCTGTCCTTCTATTATACCCCAATCCCCCCTCTGTCCTTCTATTATACCCCAATCCCCCCTCTGTCCTTCTATTATACCCCAATCCCCCCTCTGTCCTTCTATTATACCCCAATCCCCCCTCCGTCCTTCTATTATACCCCAATCCCCCCTCTGTCCTTCTATTATACCCCAATCCTCCCTCTGTCCTTCTATTATACCCCAATCCCCCCTCTGTCCTTCTATTATACCCCAATCCCCCCTCTGTCCTTCTATTATACCCCAATCCCCCCTCCCCTCTGTCCTTCTATTATACCCCAATCCCCCCTCTGTCCTTCTATTATACCCCAATCCTCCCTCTGTCCTTCTATTATACCCCAATCCTCCCTCTGTGCTTCTATTATACCCCAATCCTCCCCTCTGTCCTTCTATTATACCCCAATCCCCCCTCTGTCCTTCTATTATACCCCAATCCCCCCTCTGTCCTTCTATTATACCCCAATCCTCCCCTCTGTCCTTCTATTATACCCCAATCCTCCCTCTGTCCTTCTATTATACCCCAATCCTCCCTCTGTCCTTCTATTATACCCCAATCCTCCCCTCTGTCCTTCTATTATACCCCAATCCTCCCCTCTGTCCTTCTATTATACCCCAATCCCCCCTCTGTCCTTCTATTATACCTCAATCCCCCCCTCTGTCCTTCTATTATACCCCAATCCTCCCTCTGTCCCTCTATTATACCCCAATCCTCCCCTCTGTCCTTCTATTATACCCCAATCCTCCCTCTGTCCTTCTATTATACCCCAATCCTCTCCTCTGTCCTTCTATTATACCCCAATCCTCCCCTCTGTCCTTCTATTATACCCCAATCCTCCCTCTGTCCTTCTATTATACCCCAATCCTCCCTCTGTCCCTCTATTATACCCCAATCCCTCCTCTGTCCTTCTATTATACCCCAATCCTCCCCTCTGTCCTTCTATTATACCCCAATCCTCCCTCTGTCCTTCTATTATACCCCAATCCTCCCCTCTGTCCTTCTATTATACCCCAATCCCCCCCTCTGTCCTTCTATTATACCCCAATCCTCCCTCTGTCCTTCTATTATACCCCAATCCCCTCTCTGTGCTGAGACATGAAAGCTGTGATCTGATTGGCTGCTGATGTGGTCCCCTCAGACCATCTATATTGGGGGAAATAAATATATACATTCTATAACCAATCTTTTGCGAGGACAGCGGCGGTGTATCCTCATCCCCGACACTCCCGCTGACACGGCGCACATGGCCGGCTCTGTACACAAATACAGAATATGGAATTATTCCGCGTTTGTTTAGCAAATAAAACAGAAAGGGGCGCGAGCGGCGGGAATCAAATCCGCTATTCCATGGAAGTGAAACTTATCACGCTTCAGAGACCGGCCGGGGACAATGCAATGCGCAGATGGCGGTGCGGCCGGCGCCGTTCGCCGCCAGTTTATATTTTGTTTACGCAGGCGAATCGGTAGCCTTATTTTTTTTTTTTTGGCTGAGAATGTGTAATTCTTCACGGAAGGAGAGGAGAGCGGCTCAATATCCTATTTATTTTATTTATAAAAGAATTTCAAAGGCTGAAAGGACGGCGTAATTGACTTACCGCCATGACACTTAAAGCCTGTAAATTTAATCTCATCCACTCAACTACGACGTATCTTGCTTACAAATTATCGGCGGGGAGCAGGCAGGTCCGCGCTCCCGGCTTAATCCAAATGGAAATGAAGCGCCTGTTATTATATTATCTGCCTTTACTATCAGCATTAATCCAGCTTTCCCTGCTTAATGATGCCACTTGTGGCACCACACAAGTCTATGAAGCGCTTCCATTAAAATGCAAATCTGACCCGTCGGGAGAGACGTGACACAAAAGTCGGGGGGATTGAGAGCCTCCCGCCGCCTCACACACGGTAATAACTGATGCTGCGATTATCATTCCGCCGCTGGATTTCACATGAATCACAAGTGCCTGACGCCGGGATAGCCGCCAACCGGAGAGCCTTTTATTTTTTATTTTATTTGGTGTCAGGAAATGAACAAATAGTTATCAATGGAAGCTCCGGCTATCTTCCATCTCCCAGCCTCCTCTTCTGCTACGATAGCGTTCCCGGCGCGCCACGCAGGAAATGAAACATTTTTCTGGCCTTTTCATCGCCTGACGCTATCGTGCCATCCTCTGCTAACAAGCCCCCCTTCCCATTGTGGAGGCGGCTTTCCAATCATCCGATTTGTATGTCAAAGGACCAAATTCCACCCCGACGCCACCATTGATCCTTCCCGGCCTAAACAATTACCCCAGAGCATGACCCCAACCAATGATAGTCCATGTAATCCCAATCACTGAAATCTCCAAATTCACCCCACCCCCATAACTCATACCTCTAGTATACCTAACCCCAATCCCTCCACCCCTTTATTATACCCCAATCCCCCCTCTGTCCTTCTATTATACCCCAATCCCCCCTCTGTCCTTCTATTATACCCCAATCCTCCCCTCTGTCCTTCTATTATACCCCAATCCCCCCCTCTGTCCTTCTATTATACCCCAATCCTCCCTCTGTCCTTCTATTATACCCCAATCCTCCCTCTGTCCTTCTATTATACCCCAATCCCCCCTCTGTCCTTCTATTATACCCCAATCCTCCCTCTGTCCTTCTATTATACCCCAATCCCCCCTCTGTCCTTCTATTATACCCCAATCCTCCCTCTGTCCTTCTATTATACCCCAATCCTCCCCTCTGTCCTTCTATTATACCCCAATCCTCCCTCTGTCCTTCTATTATACCCCAATCCTCCCTCTGTCCTTCTATTATACCCCAATCCTCCCTCTGTCCTTCTATTATACCCCAATCCTCCCTCTGTCCTTCTATTATACCCCAATCCCCCCCTCTGTCCTTCTATTATACCCCAATCCTCCCCTCTGTCCTTCTATTATACCCCAATCCCCCCTCTGTCCTTCTATTATACCCCAATCCCCCCTCTGTCCTTCTATTATACTCCAATCCTCCCCTCTGTCCTTCTATTATACCCCAATCCCCCCTCTGTCCTTCTATTATACCCCAATCCCCCCTCTGTCCTTCTATTATACTCCAATCCTCCCCTCTGTCCTTCTATTATACCCCAATCCCCCCTCTGTCCTTCTATTATACCCCAATCCTCCCTCTGTCCTTCTATTATACCCCAATCCCCCCCTCTGTCCTTCTATTATACCCCAATCCTCCCCTCTGTCCTTCTATTATACCCCAATCCCCTCTCTGTCCTTCTATTATACCCCAATCCCCCCTCTGTCCTTCTATTATACCCCAATCCTCCCCTCTGTCCTTCTATTATACCCCAATCCTCCCCACTGTCCTTATATTATACCCCAATCCTCCCCTCTGTCCTTCTATTATACCCCAATCCTCCCTCTGTCCTTCTATTATATCCCAATCCCCCCTCTGTCCTTCTATTATATCCCAATCCTCCCTCTGTCCTTCTATTATACCCCAATCCTCCCTCTGTCCTTCTATTATACTCCAATCCTCCCCTCTGTCCTTCTATTATACCCCAATCCCCCCTCTGTCCTTCTATTATACCCAAATCCCCCCTCTGTCCTTCTATTATACCCCAATCCCCCCTCTGTCCTTCTATTATACCCCAATCCCCCCTCTGTCCTTCTATTATACCCCAATCCTCCCCTCTGTCCTTCTATTATACCCCAATCCCCTCTCTGTCCTTCTATTATACCCCAATCCCCCCTCCGTCCTTCTATTATACCCCAATCCTCCCCTCTGTCCTTCTATTATACCCCAATCCTCCCCTCTGTCCTTCTATTATACCCCAATCCCCCCTCTGTCCTTCTGTTATACCCCAATCCTCCCCTCTGTCCTTCTATTATACCCCAATCCTCCCTCTGTCCTTCTATTATACCCCAATCCTCCCCTCTGTCCTTCTATTATACCCCAATCCCCCCTCTGTCCTTCTGTTATACCCCAATCCTCCCCTCTGTCCTTCTATTATACCCCAATCCCCCCCTCTGTCCTTCTATTATACCCCAATCCTCCCTCTGTCCTTCTATTATACCCCAATCCCCCCTCTGTCCTTCTATTATACCCCAATCCCCCCTCTGTCCTTCTATTATACCCCAATCCCCCCTCTGTCCTTCTATTATACCCCAATCCCCCTCTGTCCTTCTATTATACCCCAATCCCCCCTCTGTCCTTCTATTATACCCCAATCCCCCCTCTGTCCTTCTATTATACCCCAATCCTCCCTCTGTCCTTCTATTATACCCCAATCCCCCCTCTGTCCTTCTATTATACCCCAATCCTCCCCTCTGTCCTTCTATTATACCCCAATCCTCCCTCTGTCCTTCTATTATACCCCAATCCTCCCTCTGTCCTTCTATTATACCCCAATCCTCCCTCTGTCCTTCTATTATACCCCAATCCCTCCTCTGTCCTTCTATTATACCCCAATCCCCCCTCTGTCCTTCTATTATACCCCAATCCCCCCTCTGTCCTTCTATTATACCCCAATCCCCCCTCTGTCCTTCTATTATACCCCAATCCTCCCTCTGTCCTTCTATTATACCCCAATCCTCCCTCTATCCTTCTATTATACCCCAATCCTCCCTCTGTCCTTCTATTATACCCCAATCCTCCCCTCTGTCCTTCTATTATACCCCAATCCTCCCTCTGTCCTTCTATTATACCCCAATCCTCCCCTCTGTCCTTCTATTATACCCCAATCCCCCCCTCTGTCCTTCTATTATACCCCAATCCTCCCCTCTGTCCTTCTATTATACCCCAATCCCCCCTCTGTCCTTCTATTATACCCCAATCCTCCCCTCTGTCCTTCTAATATACCCCAATCCCCCCTCTGTCCTTCTATTATACCCCAATCCTCCCCTCTGTCCTTCTATTATACCCCAATCCTCTCCTCTGTCCTTCTATTATACCCCAATCCTCTCCTCTGTCCTTCTATTATACCCCAATCCTCCCCTCTGTCCTTCTATTATACCCCAATCCTCCCCTCTGTCCTTCTAATATACCCCAATCCCCCCTCTGTCCTTCTATTATACCCCAATCCTCCCCTCTGTCCTTCTATTATACCCCAATCCTCTCCTCTGTCCTTCTATTATACCCCAATCCTCCCCTCTGTCCTTCTATTATACCCCAATCCTCCCTCTGTCCTTCTATTATACCCCAATCCCCCCTCTGTCCTTCTATTATACCCCAATCCCCCCTCTGTCCTTCTATTATACCCCAATCCTCCCCTCTGTCCTTCTATTATACCCCAATCCTCCCTCTGTCCTTTTATTATACCCCAATCCCCCCCTCTGTCCTTCTATTATACCCCAATCTTCCCTCTGTCCTTCTATTATACCCCAATCCTCCCCTCTGTCCTTCTATTATACCCCAATCCTCCCTCTGTCCTTCTATTATACCCCAATCCCCCCCTCTGTCCTTCTATTATACCCCAATCCTCCCCTCTGTCCTTCTATTATACCCCAATCCCCCCTCTGTCCTTCTATTATACCCCAATCCTCCCCTCTGTCCTTCTATTATACCCCAATCCTCCCTCTGTCCTTTTATTATACCCCAATCCCCCCCTCTGTCCTTCTATTATACCCCAATCCTCCCTCTGTCCTTTTATTATACCCCAATCCTCCCCTCTGTCCTTCTATTATACCCCAATCCTCCCCTCTGTCCTTCTATTATACCCCAATCCTCCCCTCTGTCCTTCTATTATACCCCAATCCCTCCTCTGTCCTTCTATTATACCCCAATCCTCCCTCTGTCCTTCTATTATACCCCAATCCCCCCCTCTGTCCTTCTATTATACCCCAATCCCCCCTCTGTCCTTCTATTATACCCCAATCCTCCCCTCTGTCCTTCTATTATACCCCAATCCTCCCCTCTGTCCTTCTATTATACCCCAATCCTCCCCTCTGTCCTTCTATTATACCCCAATCCTCCCCTCTGTCCTTCTATTATACCCCAATCCCCTCTCTGTCCTTCTATTATACCCCAATCCTCCCTCTGTCCTTCTATTATACCCCAATCCTCCCCTCTGTCCTTCTATTATACCCCAATCCTCCCCTCTGTCCTTCTATTATACCCCAATCCCCCCTCTGTCCTTCTATTATACCCCAATCCCCCCTCTGTCCTTCTATTATACCCCAATCCTCCCTCTGTCCTTCTATTATACCCCAATCCTCCCTCTGTCCTTCTATTATACCCCAATCCCCCCTCTGTCCTTCTATTATACCCCAATCCCCCCCTCTGTCCTTCTATTATACCCCAATCCCTCCTCTGTCCTTCTATTATACCCCAATCCTCCCTCTGTCCTTCTATTATACCCCAATCCCCCCCTCTGTCCTTCTATTATACCCCAATCCTCCCCTCTGTCCTTCTATTATACCCCAATCCTCCCTCTGTCCTTCTATTATACCCCAATCTTCCCTCTGTCCTTCTATTATACCCCAATCCCCCCTCTGTCCTTCTATTATACCCCAATCCCCCCTCTGTCCTTCTATTATACCCCAATCCTCCCTCTGTCCTTCTAGTATACCCCAATCCTCCCTCTGTCCTTCTATTATACCCCAATCCTCCCCTCTGTCCTTCTATTATACCCCAATCCTCCCTCTGTCCTTCTATTATACCCCAATCCTCCCTCTGTCCTTCTATTATACCCCAATCCTCCCCTCTGTCCTTCTACTATACCCCAATCCTCCCCTCTGTCCTTCTATTATACCCCAATCCTCCCTCTGTCCTTCTATTATACCCCAATCCTCCCCTCTGTCCTTCTATTATACCCCAATCCTCCCTCTGTCCTTCTATTATACCCCAATCCCCCCTCTGTCCTTCTATTATACCCCAATCCCCCCTCTGTCCTTCTATTATACCCCAATCCTCCCTCTGTCCTTCTATTATACCCCAATCCTCCCCTCTGTCCTTCTATTATACCCCAATCCCCCCTCTGTCCTTCTATTATACCCCAATCCTTCCTCTGTCCTTCTATTATACCCCAATCCCCCCTCTGTCCTTCTATTATACCCCAATCCTCCCCTCTGTCCTTCTATTATACCCCAATCCTCCCTCTGTCCTTCTATTATACCCCAATCCCCCCTCTGTCCTTCTATTATACCCCAATCCCCCCTCTGTCCTTCTATTATACCCCAATCCCCCCTCTGTCCTTCTATTATACCCCAATCCTCCCTCTGTCCTTCTATTGTACCCCCAATCCTCCCTCTGTCCTTCTATTATACCCCAATCCTCCCTCTGTCCTTCTATTATACCCCAATCCCCCCTCTGTCCTTCTATTATACCCCAATCCTCCCTCTGTCCTTCTATTATACCCCAATCCTCCCTCTGTCCTTCTATTGTACCCCCAATCCTCCCTCTGTCCTTCTATTATACCCCAATCCTCCCTCTGTCCTTCTATTATACCCCAATCCCCCCTCTCTCCTTCTATTATACCCCAATCCTCCCCTCTGTCCTTCTATTATACCCCAATCCCTCCTCTGTCCTTCTATTATACCCCAATCCTCCCCTCTGTCCTTCTATTATACCCCAATCCTCCCCTCTGTCCTTCTATTATACCCCAATCCCCCCCTCTGTCCTTCTATTATACCCCAATCCCCCCTCTATCCTTCTATTATACCCCAATCCCCCCTCTGTCCTTCTATTATACCCCATCCTCCCCTCTGTCCTTCTATTATACCCCAATCCCTCCTCTGTCCTTCTATTATACCCCAATCCTCCCTCTGTCCTTCTATTATACCCCAATCCTCCCTCTGTCCTTCTATTATACCCCAATCCTCCCTCTGTCCTTCTATTATACCCCAATCCTCCCTCTGTCCTTCTATTATACCCCAATCCCCCCTCTATCCTTCTATTATACCCCAATCCCCCCTCTGTCCTTCTATTATACCCCATCCTCCCCTCTGTCCTTCTATTATACCCCAATCCCTCCTCTGTCCTTCTATTATACCCCAATCCTCCCTCTGTCCTTCTATTATACCCCAATCCTCCCTCTGTCCTTCTATTATACCCCAATCCTCCCTCTGTCCTTCTATTATACCCCAATCCCCCCTCTGTCCTTCTATTATACCCCAATCCTCCCTCTGTCCTTCTATTATACCCCAATCCTCCCCTCTATTATACCCCAATCCCCCCTCTGTCCTTCTATTATACCCCCAATCCCCCCTCTGTCCTTCTATTGTACCCCAATCCCCCCTCTGTCCTTCTATTATACCCCAATCCTCCCTCTGTCCTTCTATTATACCCCAATCCCCCCTCTGTCCTTCTATTATACCCCAATCCCCCCTCTGTCCTTCTATTATACCCCAATCCTCCCTCTGTCCTTCTATTATACCCCAATCCCTCCTCTGTCCTTCTATTATACCCCAATCCTCCCCTCTGTCCTTCTATTATACCCCAATCCTCCCCTCTGTCCTTCTATTATACCCCAATCCCCCCTCTGTACTTCTATTATACCCCAATCCCCCCTCTGTCCTTCTATTATACCCCAATCCTCCCTCTGTCCTTCTATTATACCCCAATCCCCCCTCTGTCCTTCTATTATACCCCAATCCTCCCTCTGTCCTTCTATTATACCCCAATCCTCTCCTCTGTCCTTCTATTATACCCCAATCCTCCCTCTGTCCTTCTAATATACCCCAATCCTCCCCTCTGTCCTTCTATTATACCCCAATCCTCCCTCTGTCCTTCTATTATACCCCAATCCTCCCTCTGTCCTTCTATCATACCCCAATCCCCCCTCTGTCCTTCTATTATACCCCAATCCCCCTCTGTCCTTCTATTATACCCCAATCCTCCCCTCTGTCCTTCTATTATACCCCAATCCTCCCTCTGTCCTTCTATTATACCCCAATCCTTCCCTCTGTCCTTCTATTATACCCCAATTCCCCCTCTGTCCTTCTATTATACCCCAATCCTCCCTCTGTCCTTCTATTATATCCCAATCCTTCCCTTTGTCCTTCTATTATACCCCAATCCTCCCTCTGTCCTTCTATCATACCCCAATCCCCCCTCTGTCCTTCTATTATACCCCAATCCCCCCTCTGTCCTTCTATTATACCCCAATCCTCCCTCTGTCCTTCTATTATACCCCAATCCTCCCTCTGTCCTTCTATTATACCCCAATCCTCCCTCTGTCCTTCTATTATACCCCAATCCTCCCTCTGTCCTTCTATTATACCCCAATCCCCCCTCTGTCCTTCTATTATACCCCAATCCTCCCTCTGTCCTTCTATTATACCCCAATCCTCCCTCTGTCCTTCTATTATACCCCAATCCCCCCTCTGTCCTTCTATTATACCCCCAATCCCCCCTCTGTCCTTCTATTGTACCCCAATCCTCCCTCTGTCCTTCTATTATACCCCAATCCCCCCTCTGTCCTTCTATTATACCCCAATCCTCCCTCTGTCCTTCTATTGTACCCCAATCCTCCCTCTGTCCTTCTATTATACCCCAATCCTCCCTCTGTCCTTCTATTATACCCCAATCCCCCCCTCTGTCCTTCTATTATACCCCAATCCTCCCCTCTGTCCTTCTATTATACCCCAATCCTCCCTCTGTCCTTCTATTATACCCCAATCCTCCCCTCTGTCCTTCTATTATACCCCAATCCTCCCTCTGTCCTTCTATTATACCCCAATCCCCCCTCTGTCCTTCTATTATACCCCAATCCCCCCTCTGTCCTTCTATTATACCCCAATCCCCCCTCTGTCCTTCTATTATACCCCAATCCCCCCTCTGTCCTTCTATTATACCCCAATCCCCCCTCTGTCCTTCTATTATACCCCAATCCTCCCTCTGTCCTTCTATTATATCCCAATCCTCCCTCTGTCCTTCTATTATACCCCAATCCCCCCCTCTGTCCTTCTATTATACCCCAATCCCCCCTCTGTCCTTCTATTATACCCCAATCCCCCCTCTGTCCTTCTATTATACCCCAATCCCCCCCTCTGTCCTTCTATTATATCCCAATCCTCCCTCTGTCCTTCTATTATACCCTAATCCCCCCCTCTGTCCTTCTATTATACCCCAATCCTCCCCTCTGTCCTTCTATTATACCCCAATTCCCCCTCTGTCCTTCTATTATAACCCAATCCTCCCCCTGTCCTTCTATTATACCCCAATCCTCCCTCTGTCCTTCTATTATACCCCAATCCTCCCTCTGTCCTTCTATTATACCCCAATCCTCCCTCTGTCCTTCTATTATACCCCAATCCCCCCTCTGTCCTTCTATTATACCCCAATCCCCCCTCTGTCCTATTATACCCCAATCCCCCCTCTGTCCTTCTATTATACCCCAATCCTCCCTCTGTCCTTCTATTATACCCCAATCCTCCCTCTGTCCTTCTATTATACCCCAATCCTTCCCTCTGTCCTTCTATTATACCCCAATTCCCCCTCTGTCCTTCTATTATACCCCAATCCTCCCTCTGTCCTTCTATTATATCCCAATCCTCCCCTTTGTCCTTCTATTATACCCCAATCCTCCCTCTGTCCTTCTATTATACCCCAATCCTCCCTCTGTCCTTCTATCATACCCCAATCCCCCCTCTGTCCTTCTATTATACCCCAATCCCCCCTCTGTCCTTCTATTATACCCCAATCCTCCCTCTGTCCTTCTATTATACCCCAATCCTCCCTCTGTCCTTCTATTATACCCCAATCCTCCCCTCTGTCCTTCTATTATACCCCAATCCTCCCTCTGTCCTTCTATTATACCCCAATCCTCCCTCTGTCCTTCTATTATACCCCAATCCCCCCTCTGTCCTTCTATTATACCCCAATCCTCCCTCTGTCCTTCTATTATACCCCAATCCTCCCTCTGTCCTTCTATTATACCCCAATCCCCCCTCTGTCCTTCTATTATACCCCCAATCCCCCCTCTGTCCTTCTATTGTACCCCAATCCTCCCTCTGTCCTTCTATTATACCCCAATCCCCCCTCTGTCCTTCTATTATACCCCAATCCTCCCTCTGTCCTTCTATTGTACCCCAATCCTCCCTCTGTCCTTCTATTATACCCCAATCCTCCCTCTGTCCTTCTATTATACCCCAATCCCCCCCTCTGTCCTTCTATTATACCCCAATCCTCCCCTCTGTCCTTCTATTATACCCCAATCCTCCCTCTGTCCTTCTATTATACCCCAATCCTCCCCTCTGTCCTTCTATTATACCCCAATCCTCCCCTCTGTCCTTCTATTATACCCCAATCCCTCCTCTGTCCTTCTATTATACCCCAATCCCCCCTCTGTCCTTCTATTATACCCCAATCCCCCCTCTGTCCTTCTATTATACCCCAATCCCCCCTCTGTCCTTCTATTATACCCCAATCCCCCCTCTGTCCTTCTATTATACCCCAATCCCCCCTCTGTCCTTCTATTATACCCCAATCCTCCCTCTGTCCTTCTATTATATCCCAATCCTCCCTCTGTCCTTCTATTATACCCCAATCCCCCCCTCTGTCCTTCTATTATACCCCAATCCCCCCTCTGTCCTTCTATTATACCCCAATCCCCCCTCTGTCCTTCTATTATACCCCAATCCCCCCTCTGTCCTTCTATTATACCCCAATCCTCCCTCTGTCCTTCTATTATACCCCAATCCTCCCTCTGTCCTTCTATTATACCCCAATCCCCCCTCTGTCCTTCTATTATACCCCAATCCTCCCCTCTGTCCTTCTATTATACCCCAATCCCCCCCTCTGTCCTTCTATTATACCCCAATCCTCCCCTCTGTCCTTCTATTATACCCCAATCCCCCCTCTGTCCTTCTATTATACCCCAATCCTTCCTCTGTCCTTCTATTATACCCCAATCCCCCCTCTGTCCTTCTATTATACCCCAATCCTCCCCTCTGTCCTTCTATTATACCCCAATCCTCCCTCTGTCCTTCTATTATATCCCAATCCTCCCCTCTGTCCTTCTATTATACCCCAATCCTCCCCTCTGTCCTTCTATTATACCCCAATCCCTCCTCTGTCCTTCTATTATACCCCAATCCTCCCCTCTGTCCTTCTATTATACCCCAATCCCCCCCTCTGTCCTTCTATTATACCCCAATCCCCCCCTCTGTCCTTCTATTATACCCCAATCCTTCCTCTGTCCTTCTATTATACCCCAATCCCTCCCTCTGTCCTTCTATTATACCCCAATCCTCCCTCTGTCCTTCTATTATACCCCAATCCTCCCCTCTGTCCTTCTATTATACCCCAATCCTCCCTCTGTCCTTCTATTATACCCCAATCCCCCCTCTGTCCTTCTATTATACCCCATCCTCCCCTCTGTCCTTCTATTATACCCCAATCCTCCCTCTGTCCTTCTATTATACCCCAATCCTCCCTCTGTCCTTCTATTATACCCCAATCCTCCCTCTGTCCTTCTATTATACCCCAATCCTCCCTCTGTCCTTCTATTATACCCCAATCCTCCCTCTGTCCTTCTATTATACCCCAATCCCCCCTCTGTCCTTCTATTATACCCCAATCCTCCCTCTGTCCTTCTATTATACCCCAATCCTCCCTCTGTCCTTCTATTATACCCCAATCCCCCCTCTGTCCTTCTATTATACCCCCAATCCCCCCTCTGTCCTTCTATTGTACCCCAATCCCCCCTCTGTCCTTCTATTGTACCCCAATCCTCCCTCTGTCCTTCTATTATACCCCAATCCCCCCTCTGTCCTTCTATTATACCCCAATCCTCCCCTCTGTCCTTCTATTATACCCCAATCCCCCCTCTGTCCTTCTATTATACCCCAATCCTCCCTCTGTCCTTCTATTATACCCCAATCCCTCCTCTGTCCTTCTATTATACCCCAATCCTCCCCTCTGTCCTTCTATTATACCCCAATCCTCCCCTCTGTCCTTCTATTATACCCCAATCCCCCCTCTGTACTTCTATTATACCCCAATCCCCCCTCTGTCCTTCTATTATACCCCAATCCTCCCTCTGTCCTTCTATTATACCCCAATCCCCCCTCTGTCCTTCTATTATACCCCAATCCTCCCTCTGTCCTTCTATTATACCCCAATCCTCTCCTCTGTCCTTCTATTATACCCCAATCCTCCCTCTGTCCTTCTATTATACCCCAATCCTCCCTCTGTCCTTCTATTATACCCCAATCCTCCCCTCTGTCCTTCTATTATACCCCAATCCTCCCTCTGTCCTTCTATTATACCCCAATCCTCCCTCTGTCCTTCTATCATACCCCAATCCCCCCTCTGTCCTTCTATTATACCCCAATCCCCCCTCTGTCCTTCTATTATACCCCAATCCTCCCTCTGTCCTTCTATTATACCCCAATCCTTCCCTCTGTCCTTCTATTATACCCCAATTCCCCCTCTGTCCTTCTATTATACCCCAATCCTCCCCTCTGTCCTTCTATTATACCCCAATCCCCCCTCTGTCCTTCTATTATACCCCAATCCCCCCTCTGTCCTTCTATTATACCCCAATCCTCCCTCTGTCCTTCTATTATACCCCAATCCTCCCTCTGTCCTTCTATTATACCCCAATCCTCCCTCTGTCCTTCTATTATACCCCAATCCTCCCTCTGTCCTTCTATTATACCCCAATCCTCCCTCTGTCCTTCTATTATACCCCAATCCCCCCTCTGTCCTTCTATTATACCCCAATCCTCCCTCTGTCCTTCTATTATACCCCAATCCTCCCTCTGTCCTTCTATTATACCCCAATCCCCCCTCTGTCCTTCTATTATACCCCAATCCCCCCTCTGTCCTATTATACCCCAATCCCCCCTCTGTCCTTCTATTATACCCCAATCCCCCCTCTGTCCTTCTATTATATCCCAATCCTCCCCTCTGTCCTTCTATTATACCCCAATCCTCCCCTCTGTCCTTCTATTATACCCCAATCCTCCCTCTGTCCTCCTATTATACCCCAATCCTCCCTCTGTCCTTCTATTATACCCCAATCCCCCCTCTGTCCTTCTATTATACCCCCAATCCCCCCTCTGTCCTATTATACCCCAATCCCCCCTCTGTCCTTCTATTATACCCCAATCCCCCCTCTGTCCTTCTATTATACCCCAATCCTCCCTCTGTCCTTCTATTGTACCCCAATCCTCCCTCTGTCCTTCTATTATACCCCAATCCCCCCTCTGTCCTTCTATTATACCCCAATCCTCCCTCTGTCCTTCTATTGTACCCCAATCCTCCCTCTGTCCTTCTATTATACCCCAATCCTCCCTCTGTCCTTCTATTATACCCCAATCCCCCCCTCTGTCCTTCTATTATACCCCAATCCTCCCCTCTGTCCTTCTATTATACCCCAATCCTCCCTCTGTCCTTCTATTATACCCCAATCCTCCCCTCTGTCCTTCTATTATACCCCAATCCTCCCTCTGTCCTTCTATTATACCCCAATCCCCCCTCTGTCCTTCTATTATACCCCAATCCCCCCTCTGTCCTTCTATTATACCCCAATCCCCCCTCTGTCCTTCTATTATACCCCAATCCCCCCTCTGTCCTTCTATTATACCCCAATCCCCCCTCTGTCCTTCTATTATACCCCAATCCTCCCTCTGTCCTTCTATTATATCCCAATCCTCCCTCTGTCCTTCTATTATACCCCAATCCCCCCCTCTGTCCTTCTATTATACCCCAATCCTCCCTCTGTCCTTCTATTATACCCCAATCCTCCCTCTGTCCTTCTATTATACCCCAATCCCCCCTCTGTCCTTCTATTATACCCCCAATCCCCCCTCTGTCCTATTATACCCCAATCCCCCCTCTGTCCTTCTATTATACCCCAATCCCCCCTCTGTCCTTCTATTATACCCCAATCCTCCCTCTGTCCTTCTATTGTACCCCAATCCTCCCTCTGTCCTTCTATTATACCCCAATCCCCCCTCTGTCCTTCTATTATACCCCAATCCTCCCTCTGTCCTTCTATTGTACCCCAATCCTCCCTCTGTCCTTCTATTATACCCCAATCCTCCCTCTGTCCTTCTATTATACCCCAATCCCCCCCTCTGTCCTTCTATTATACCCCAATCCTCCCCTCTGTCCTTCTATTATACCCCAATCCTCCCTCTGTCCTTCTATTATACCCCAATCCTCCCCTCTGTCCTTCTATTATACCCCAATCCTCCCTCTGTCCTTCTATTATACCCCAATCCCCCCTCTGTCCTTCTATTATACCCCAATCCCCCCTCTGTCCTTCTATTATACCCCAATCCCCCCTCTGTCCTTCTATTATACCCCAATCCCCCCTCTGTCCTTCTATTATACCCCAATCCCCCCTCTGTCCTTCTATTATACCCCAATCCTCCCTCTGTCCTTCTATTATATCCCAATCCTCCCTCTGTCCTTCTATTATACCCCAATCCCCCCCTCTGTCCTTCTATTATACCCCAATCCCCCCTCTGTCCTTCTATTATACCCCAATCCCCCCTCTGTCCTTCTATTATACCCCAATCCCCCCCTCTGTCCTTCTATTGTATCCCAATCCTCCCTCTGTCCTTCTATTATACCCCAATCCCCCCCTCTGTCCTTCTATTATACCCCAATCCTCCCCTCTGTCCTTCTATTATACCCCAATTCCCCCTCTGTCCTTCTATTATACCCCAATCCTCCCTCTGTCCTTCTATTATATCCCAATCCTCCCCTATGTCCTTCTATTATACCCCAATCCTCCCTCTGTCCTTCTATTATACCCCAATCCCCCCTCTGTCCTTCTATTATACCCCAATCCTCCCTCTGTCCTTCTATTATATCCCAATCCTCCCCTATGTCCTTCTATTATACCCCAATCCTCCCTCTGTCCTTCTATTATATCCCAATCCTCCCCTATGTCCTTCTATTATACCCCAATCCCCCCTCTGTCCTTCTATTATACCCCAATCCCCCCTCTGTCCTTCTATTATACCCCAATCCTCCCTCTGTCCTTCTATTATACCCCAATCCTCCCCTCTGTCCTTCTATTATACCCCAATCCTCCCTCTGTCTTTCTATTATACCCCAATCCCCCCTCTGTCCTTCTATTATACCCCAATCCCCCCTCTGTCCTTCTATTATATCCCAATCCTCCCTCTGTCCTTCTATTATACCCCAATCCCCCCTCTGTCCTTCTATTATACCCCAATCCTCCCTCTGTCCTTCTATTATTCCCCAATCCTCCCCTCTGTCCTTCTATTATACCCCAATCCTCCCTCTGTCCTTCTATTATACCCCAATCCCCTCTCTGTCCTTCTATTATACCCCAATCCCCCCTCTGCCCTTCTATTATACCCCAATCCTCCCTCTGTCCTTCTATTATACCCCAATCCTCCCTCTGTCCTTCTATTATACCCCAATCCCCCCTCTGTCCTTCTATTATACCCCAATCCCCCCTCTGCCCTTCTATTATACCCCAATCCCCCCTCTGTCCTTCTATTATACCCCAATCCCCCCTCTGTCCTTCTATTATACCCCAATCCTCCCTCTGTCCTTCTATTATACCCCAATCCCTCCTCTGTCCTTCTATTATACCCCAATCCCCCCTCTGTCCTTCTATTATACCCCAATCCCCCCTCTGTCCTTCTATTATACCCCAATCCCCCCTCTGTCCTTCTATTATACCCCAATCCCCCCTCTGTCCTTCTATTATACCCCCAATCCCCCCTCTGTCCTTCTATCATACCCCAATCCCCCCTCTGTCCTTCTATTATACCCCAATCCCTCCTCTGTCCTTCTATTATACCCCAATCCCCCCCCCCTCTGTCCTTCTATTATACCCCAATCCTCCCCTCTGTCCTTCTATTATACCCCAATCCTCCCTCTGTCCTTCTATTATACCCCAATCCTCCCTCTGTCCTTCTATTATACCCCAATCCTCCCCTCTGTCCTTCTATTATACCCCAATCCTCCCCTCTGTCCTTCTATTATACCCCAATCCTCCCTCTGTCCTTCTATTATACCCCAATCCTCCCTCTGTCCTATTATACCCCAATCCTCCCTCTGTCCTTCTATTATACCCCAATCCTCCCTCTGTCCTTCTATTATACCCCAATCCTCCCTCTGTCCTTCTATTATACCCCAATCCTCCCTCTGTCCTTCTATTATAACCCAATCCTCCCTCTGTCCTTCTATTATACCCCAATCCTCCCTCTGTCCTTCTATTATACCCCAATCCTCCCTCTGTCCTTCTATTATACCCCAATCCTCCCTCTGTCCTTCTATTATACCCCAATCCCCCCTCTGTCCTTCTATTATACCCCAATCCCCCCCTCTGTCCTATTATACCCCAATCCCCCCTCTGTCCTTCTATTATACCCCAATCCTCCCTCTGTCCTTCTATTATACCCCAATCCCCCCCTCTGTCCTTCTATTATACCCCAATCCCCCCTCTGTCCTTCTATTATACCCCAATCCTCCCCTCTGTCCTTCTATTATACCCCAATCCCTCCTCTGTCCTTCTATTATACCCCAATCCCCCCTCTGTCCTTCTATTATACCCCAATCCCTCCTCTGTCCTTCTATTATACCCCAACCCCCCCCTCTGTCCTTCTATTATACCCCAATCCCTCCTCTGTCCTTCTATTATACCCCAATCCTCCCTCTGTCCTTCTATTATACCCCAATCCACCCTCTGTCCTTCTATTATACCCCAATCCTCCCTCTGTCCTTCTATTATACCCCAATCCCCCCCTCTGTCCTTCTATTATACCCCAATCCTCCCTCTGTCCTTCTATTATACCCCAATCCCTCCTCTGTCCTTCTATTATATCCCAATCCCCCCCCCCTCTGTCCTTCTATTATACCCCAATCCTCCCCTCTGTCCTTCTATTATACCCCAATCCTCCCTCTGTCCTTCTATTATACCCCAATCCACCCTCTGTCCTTCTATTATACCCCAATCCTCCCTCTGTCCTTCTATTATACCCCAATCCCCCCCTCTGTCCTTCTATTATACCCCAATCCTCCCTCTGTCCTTCTATTATACCCCAATCCCTCCTCTGTCCTTCTATTATATCCCAATCCCCCCCCCCCTCTGTCCTTCTATTATACCCCAATCCCCCCTCTGTCCTTCTATTATACCCCAATCCCCCCCTCTGTCCTTCTATTATACCCCAATCCTCCCCTCTGTCCTTCTATTATACCCCAATCCTCCCCTCTGTCCTTCTATTATACCCCAATCCCTCCTCTGTCCTTCTATTATACCCCAATCCTCCCTCTGTCCTTCTATTATACCCCAATCCTCCCTCTGTCCTTCTATTATACCCCAATCCTCCCTCTGTCCTTCTATTATACCCCAATCCTCCCCTCTGTCCTTCTATTATACCCCAATCCACCCTCTGTCCTTCTATTATACCCCAACCCCCCCCCCCCCCTCTGTCCTTCTATTATACCCCAATCCTCCCTCTGTCCTTCTATTATACCCCAATCCCCCCTCTGTCCTTCTATTATACCCCAATCCTCCCTCTGTCCTTCTATTATACCCCAATCCTCCCCTCTGTCCTTCTATTATACCCCAATCCTCCCTCTGTCCTTCTATTATACCCCAATCCTCCCCTCTGTCCTTCTATTATACCCCAATCCCCCCTCTGTCCTTCTATTATACCCCAATCCCTCCTCTGTCCTTCTATTATACCCCAATCCCCCCTCTGTCCTTCTATTATACCCCAATCCCTCCTCTGTCCTTCTTTTATACCCCAATCCTCCCTCTGTCCTTCTATAATACCCCAATCCCCCCTCTTTCCTTCTATTATACCCCAATCCCCCCTCTGTCCTTCTATTATACCCCAATCCCTCCACCCCTTTAATATACCCCAATCCCTCCATCCCTTTATTATACCCCAATCCCCCCTCTGTCCTTCTATTATACCCCAATCCCCCCTCTGTCCTTCTATTATACCCCAATCCTCCCCTCTGTCCTATTATACCCCAATTCCCCCTCTGTCCTTCTATTATACCCCAATCCCCCCTCTGTCTTTCTATTATACCCCAATCCTCCCTCTGTCCTTCTATTATACCCCAATCCTCCCTCTGTCCTTCTATTATACCCCAATCCCCCCTCTGTCCTTCTCTTATACCCCAATCCTCCCCTCTGTCCTTCTATTATACCCCAATCCCTCCTCTGTCCTTCTATTATACCCCAATCCTCCCCTCTGTCCTTCTATTATACCCCAATCCCTCCTCTGTCCTTCTATTATACCCCAATCCTCCCTCTGTCCTTCTATTATACCCCAATCCCCCCTCTGTCCTTCTATTATACCCCAATCCTCCCTCTGTCCTTCTATTATACCCCAATCCTCCCTCTGTCCTTCTATTATACCCCAATCCCCCCTATGTCCTTCTATTATACCCCAATCCTCCCTCTGTCCTTCTATTATACCCCAATCCCCCCTCTGTCCTTCTATTATACCCCAATCCCCCCTCTGTCCTTCTATTCTACCCCAATCCTCCCTCTGTCCTTCTATTATACCCCAATCCCCCCTCCGTCCTTCTATTATACCCCAATCCTCCCTCTGTCCTTCTATTATACCCCAATCCCCCCTCTTTCCTTCTATTATACCCCAATCCTCCCTCTGTCCTTCTATTATATCCCAATCCTCCCTCTGTCCTTCTATTATACCCCAATCCTCCCTCTGTCCTTCTATTATACCCCAATCCTCCCTCTGTCCATCTATTATACCCCAATCCCCCCTCTGTACTTCTATTATACCCCAATCCTCCCTCTGTCCTTCTATTATACCCCAATCCTCCCTCTGTCCTTCTATTATACCCCAATCCCCCCTCTGTCCTTCTATTATACCCCAATCCTCCCTCTGTCCTTCTATTATACCCCAATCCTCCCTCTGTCCTTCTATTATACCCCAATCCTCCCTCTGTCCTTCTATTATACCCCAATCCCCCCTCTGTCCTTCTATTATACCCCAATCCTCCCTCTGTCCTTCTATTATATCCCAATCCTCCCCTCTGTCCTTCTATTATATCCCAATCCCCCCTCTGTCCTTCTATTATACCCCAATCCCCCCTCTGTCCTTCTATTATACCCCAATCCTCCCCTCTGTCCTTCTATTATATCCCAATCCCCCCTCTGTCCTTCTATTATACCCCAATCCCCCCTCTGTCCTTCTATTATACCCCAATCCCCCCTCTGTCCTTCTATTATACCCCAATCCCCCCCTCTGTCCTTCTATTATACCCCAATCCTCCCTCTGTCCTTCTATTATATCCCAATCCCCCCTCTTCCCCTCTATTATACCCCAATCCTCCCTCTGTCCTTCTATTATACCCCAATCCTCCCTCTGTCCTTCTATTATACCCCAATCCCCCCTCTGTCCTTCTATTATACCCCAATCCTCCCTCTGTCCTTCTATTATATCCCAATCCCCCCTCTTCCCCTCTATTATACCCCAATCCCCCCTCTTTCCCTCTATTATACCCTCTAATCCCCCTTGGTTTTGGGATATAATTGTGCAGAGTTGCCGCCACATCCACAGCACTGCACAGATTACCCCGAGGCCTCCTGGTGATGTGAGATGGTGCAGAGTTCCCACCACATGCATGGCACGGCACAGATTACCCCGAGGCTTCCTGTTAACGTGAGATGGAGCAGAGTTCCCACCACATGCACAGCGCAGCACAGATTACCCCAAGACCTCCTGGTGATGTGTGATTGCACAGAGTTCCCACCACATCTATGACACGGCACAGATTACCCCAAGACCTCCTGGTGAACTGTGAGATGGTGCAGAGTTTCCGTCACATGCACGACATGACACAGATTGCCCCGAGGCCTCCTGGTGATGTGAGTTTGCGCAGAGTTCCCACCACATGCATGGCACAGCACAGATTGCCCCGAGGCCTCCTGGTGATGTGAGAGTAATATGAGCAGGAGGTATGCACCTCCTCTTTTACTGTATAAAGAGCCTGTATTCCTTTCAATAAAGGAGATTCCTGGTTGAACTTACAGCAAAATACAGCCTGCCTGGTGTTTGTTCTGAGCTATCACAACTGGATTAGAACGGCACATAGCTGTAGTTCGAATCCCGGAGCATCATATGACCGAACCATCAGATTTCGCGATCTGCAATCTAATTCTATAGCAGCAGAGGAGTGTCGGGAGAGTGGAACCGAGCGAGCAGGAGCTCGTTACATTGGTTGGCAGCAGTGGGATTTGCTCTCCAGTTACTGGGAGACTCCAAACCAGCCTGCAGGAGAGCCACGCTGAAAGACTTACTTGAGAGCTGTGGGGGGAATGGTGGAATCGTGCTTCCTTGCCGTGAACACATCCAAACCATCACCTGGATCCAAGGTCCAGATAGCAGGAGAGGAGAGATACCAGCCACCATGGATGAGGAATTCAGAAGGAGGTTGAGAGAGATGCAGATACAGCATAGAGGACCAGTATCAGAGCAGGTCCTGCTAGGATGGTTTGATTCTATCCGCTGTGAACTCTGGAAGGAAGCGCTAGCCCGTGAGCAGCGAAACCAGGGAAAAGTTCTCCCCTCCATCCATGTGAGGTACTGGTCGCAGTATGAAGTACGATTGCTGTTATTGGGGGAACAGCTGAACCAGGAGTGGACAGCTGAGTTAAGCAGGCTGATCCGGGCAGAAATGCGGTTGGACGAGAGCTACAGAGCCCTCCAGTGGTATGTAGCCCAAGTGTGCCCGTGGACAACGGATAACAGCCCCACGGAAGGCTTTGACTACGATGGCTTGGGATTGTTGTATCGGAGGCTGTCCGAGGACCTTGACTTTGGAAGTGATCGGGAGTGGCGTTTGGAGGAAATAATGGAGCACAGAGAGCGAAGACTGAATGTCTCAGAAGTGCACTGGGCACAGGAAGATTTGGAGTTTCTGGCCGTTCAGGAATGGGAGCTGGAGATCGCCTACAGACAGCTGCTAGACTCTGCTCAGCAGCAGGGCTGGGCTCCCTTTGCCTGGGACTATCAGGAAATACCAGTTGACAACTCCGAAATCCTGGCTGAAGAGTCGACAATGTGGCAGAGTAACAGTGTGCTTTGCCAACCTGCCCCCCGCAGCTATGGACGTGGAGGTCTTATCGCGGATGGAGCAAGTGCTGACTGACCTTGATGAACCTGTTTCTGCATTGGATGATCTTGGATGGAGGAATGTGCCTGTCCAGCAGAATGCCAGAGAATCGGCAGTGGAAAATCTGGAGATCGCTATCCCCAAAGCTGAAGTGAGGACAACAGGGCAGAGCTCTGCTAACCTCTGCCCAGCACTGATAGCATCTTCTGGGTACCACGGAGAGGAGATGGTGAACCTTTATTCCCAGACACCAGTTGCAGAGACAGGGGATTTGATAGACTTTTCTGCTGAGGAAGAACAACCTGGTGAGCCTCCAGCAGAAGAGGAGCTGTTATTAGGGCCAAACTTCACTGTGCTCGGCCCAGCACCAACAGAAGCATCTGTGAAGATACAAGGAACTTCCCCAGCTGAAGCGCTGGCAACCGGACAGAGGGTCCAAGACCTCTGCCATACACCTGCGGCGGTTCCGGAGGCCAAGGGTGAGAAGAAGATGGTCCCTTCCCAGCAGCAGATGGCACCCCAGAATGATGCCACCAACCCAGCAGAAGAGCTGGCAACAAAGCAGAGTTCTGCAGGCCTCTGCCCTCACCTAACAGAAGAGGGAGTTCCTGTGGTAGTGGATGGGACTTTGGTCTTCACTGACACAACCCCAAGGATTGGTGCGGCACTGGGACAGGAGGATGTCAGCCATGCATTGCAAGCACTGGGGGATTTTCGCCTACCAGGGGTGGATGGGACTTCAGTCTCCACTTGTATACCCCAGGGATGCTGGGAGGTCGGCCCAGATCCCCAAAGGCATGACAGAGTGAGCCCAGTCACCCTGTCTTCTCTCCAGCGGCTGAAAAGACTCCAGGGAGAAGGGCCAGTCCAGGCCTCTCCCCAGTGGCGGGCGTGTTCTCTGAGAGAGGCAGAGGTTGGCTGGGTGAGTAATGATTTGTTTGGGACAATTTATTTGGGGTACTGTGTGGATATCAGCATTGGGGGACTGGAACTATTGACTAACTTTGGAGTCAACCCGTCTGGGGTCTCCTCCTGTGTTAGTCTCCTGCCGAAAGCCAGGAGAGAGACTTTTGGAGGGGACTGAATGCTAGCCTCTTGCCGATTGATTGTGGGCCCTGGCATTTGTCGGAACGGTGCTCTTTGTGAGCTGTATGCCTGGGGACCCTTGTGGTGGCGTTACTTTAGATTTGCGTCCATATCCCCCCAAGAGACACAGACTCTGGGGCCCCTGGATTTGCCATATTAGAAATAGTGGCTGATTCATAATGCTGGGACAAATACTGTTAGGAGATGCTGATGTCAATTCCAGCCACCTGTCTGTCTGTGGTCTGCTAGAATGTGTATTGTAAATAAGTCTCTAGTATGGGATCTAATAGTCATTAGATCCCCATTGTTGTTTGTGTTAATTAACTCTGCTATTGTGATAATGTTGATTGGGTTTTCTGAGCTACAAGACGGCCAGTCTGGCCTAAAGGTCATGTCTGAGTCATCTAGGCTGTCTAAAGGGATTAGTTAATTAGCTCATGTTAATTAGGTTTCTGGTCACAGGTGTATGTTCAGAGTAATATGAGCAGGAGGTCTGCACCTCCACTTTTACTGTATAAAAGAGACTGTATTTTTCCATTAAAGAGATTCCTGGTTGAACTTACATACAGCCTGCCTGGTGTTTGTTCTGAGCTACACAACTGGATTCGAACGGCAGATAGCTGTAGTTCTAAACCCGGAGCATCGGATGACCGAACCATCAGATGTTGCGATCTGCAATCTGATTTAATAGCCACAGAGGAGTGTCGGGAGAGTGAAACCGAGCGAGCAGGGGCTCGTTACAAGCACTAATAGGTGGCACAAGTGGGCATTGATGGACAGCACTGATGAGAGGCACTGACTGGTATCACATATGGGCACTGATTGGTGTCACTGATGGGCACTGCTGGGGCTGTTCTTGTAATCAGGGCACTGATGAGGCACTAATATGCTGCACTGATGGGCACTGATAGGTGGCACTGGTGGGCACTAATAGGCAGCACTGGTGGGCACTGATAGGCGGCACAGATAGGCAGTACTGATGGGCGGCTCTGATGGGCATTGATGGACAGCACTGATGGGAGGTACTAACTGGCATCACTTATGGACACTGATTGGTGGCACTGATGGGCACTGTTGGGGCTTTTATTGTAATCAGGGCACTGATGATCAGTGCCCTGATTACCTGCCCAGGTCTCCCCTTCAAGGAGATGCCGTCGATCGGCACTCCTCGCCACACTCTCTGTCAGTGTGAGGTGAGGAGAGCCGATTCATGGCACTTCCGTATTTACATGTGACCTGCTGTGATTGGACACAGCCGGTCACATGGTTAAAGTACTGCGGGCGCGGCTCTTTACCGAGATCGGGGGCCGCACCGTGTTTCTAGGCCACGATCGCCGTGCTGCGACCCCACGGGTGCGCAATACCGGGTGTTCTGGGACGCCGCCATATGATCTACACCCAGGATGAGAGCCGCCCCGTCCCTCTGTCATTTGACGGTGGGCGGGCGGCAAGTGGTTAAAAAACTGAATATAAATTACATTTAGAGAAGAATAAAAAGATATGCATAGATGTATAGTGCCATATAGCACACAGTGATTATCATAGCAGCACAAGTATATGCTGTGAACCAAGCACTAATATATTTTTTATCAACGCGTTTCGTGAATCAGAGGTCACTTCTTCAGGATTCAAACAGATGTCAAACTGATAAGCAACATCAGCGGAGAGACCATGCATATCTTTTTATTCTTCTCTAAATGTATATTATATTTTGTATATATATTTTTTTAATGTCCAATATGGAATTTGAATAAGAAAAAGGTACTATATTTTTTTTATATATACTTTATGGTTTAAAATCTGTTTTGGTGTGACTCCGTCCCACGGACACGATCTGTTTTGGTGTGACTCCATCTCACGGGCACGGGTCTGTTTTGGTGTGACTCCATCTCACGGGCACTGGTCTGTTTTGGTGTGACTCCATCTCACGGGCACAGGTCTGTTTTGGTGTGACTCCATCTCACGGGCACGGGTCTGTTTTGGTGTGACTCCATCCCACGGGCACTGATCTGTTTTGGTGTGACTCCATCCCACGGGCACTGATTTGTTTAGGTGTGACTCCGTCTCACGGGCACTGGTCTGTTTTGGTGTGACTCCATCTCACGGGCACTGATCTGTTTTGGTGTGACTCCATCTCACGGGCACGGGTGTGTTTTGGTGTGACTCCATCTCACGGGCACGGGTGTGTTTTGGTGTGACTCCATCTCACGGGCACTGGTCTGTTTTGGTGTGACTCCATCCCATGGGCACGGGTCTGTTTTGGTGTGACTCCATCTCACGGGCACGGGTCTGTTTTGGTGTGACTCCATCTCACGGGCACTGATTTGTTTAGGTGTGACTCCGTCTCACGGGCACTGGTCTGTTTTGGTGTGACTCCATCCCACGGGCACTGATTTGTTTTGGTGTGACTCCATCTCACGGGCACTGATCTGTTTTGGTGTGACTCCATCTCACGGGCACTGATCTGTTTTGGTGTGACTCCGTCTCACGGGCACTGATCTGTTTTGGTGTGACTCTATCTCACGGGCACTGGTCTGTTTTGGTGTGACTCCATCTCACGGGCACTGATCTGTTTTGGTGTGACTCCATCTCACGGGCACTGGTCTGTTTTGGTGTGACTCCGTCCCCCGGGCACTGGTCTGTTTTGGTGTGACTCCATCTCACGGGCACTGGTCTGTTTTGGTGTGACTCCGTCCCCCAGGCACTGGTCTGTTTTGGTGTGACTCCATCTCACGGGCACTGGTCTGTTTTGGTGTGACTCCATCTCACGGGCACTGGTCTGTTTTGGTGTGACTCCGTCCCCCAGGCACTGGTCTGTTTTGGTGTGACTCCATCTCACGGGCACTGGTCTGTTTTGGTGTGACTCCGTCCCCAGGCACTGGTCTGTTTTGGTGTGACTCCGTCCCCCAGGCACTGGTCTGTTTTGGTGTGACTCCGTCCCCCGGGCACTGGTCTGTTTTGGTGTGACTCCGTCCCCCAGGCACTGGTCTGTTTTGGTGTGACTCCGTCCCCCAGGCACTGGTCTGTTTTGGTGTGACTCCGTCCCCCAGGCACTGGTCTGTTTTGGTGTGACTCCGTCCCCCAGGCACTGGTCTGTTTTGGTGTGACTCCGTCCCCCGGGCACTGGTCTGTTTTGGTGTGACTCCATCTCACGGGCACTGGTCTGTTTTGGTGTGACTCCGTCCCCCAGGCACTGGTCTGTTTTGGTGTGACTCCATCTCACGGGCACTGGTCTGTTTTGGTGTGACTCCATCTCACGGGCACTGGTCTGTTTTGGTGTGACTCCGTCCCCCAGGCACTGGTCTGTTTTGGTGTGACTCCATCTCACGGGCACTGGTCTGTTTTGGTGTGACTCCGTCCCCAGGCACTGGTCTGTTTTGGTGTGACTCCGTCCCCCAGGCACTGGTCTGTTTTGGTGTGACTCCGTCCCCCGGGCACTGGTCTGTTTTGGTGTGACTCCGTCCCCCAGGCACTGGTCTGTTTTGGTGTGACTCCGTCCCCCAGGCACTGGTCTGTTTTGGTGTGACTCCGTCCCCCAGGCACTGGTCTGTTTTGGTGTGACTCCGTCCCCCGGGCACTGGTCTGTTTTGGTGTGACTCCCATAGGCACGGGTTTTATGCATAGAAATTCAATGTTTCAGGAACTCGCCTCTGTGCACCCAAGCCACATTTTTAATAATGATGTCTATTTTTTGTGTGTTTGCATTGCGAGGCCCATAGAAGTTAACAGTAACACATCTGTTGTGCGATTTGATGCGTTTTGGCATGATGGCAACAAGTAAAACCAAGCCGTGGTCAATGGATGTTAACGCGATCCACTCCAAATCCTCAATTCAAAAACACATTGGAAACTTGCATCAAAGGGCATCACGTGATAACGCACATAGGAAACGCACGTTGGCACACCACGCTTAACGCTACAAGAAAACGCTCCTCTGCGCAACTCCATAGATCTAAATGGTCCCTCAAAATCTTCAGCTTTCATTAAAGTGATCTCTGGTGATCCTGCCAGAAAGGAACAGACATTTCCTGTTATCAGGTGACAACGCTCTGTCCCTTTCGCCTTAAGTGCTCCTGCGTTGTCACCCTGTCACACGGGCTCCTGATGGGACCACAGGTGACACACCTGACACAGACATGATCGTCTGTTGTCATCATCAGGAAACCCGCTCTGACAAATGTCATGCAGCCATCACTGGAATGTATGGAGACGGGAAGTGGCACCAAAGAGGCTGCAGGAGATCAGCAGCACTGAGATGTAATAAAGGAGAAGAGAATAAAGCCAAATGTTTTATTTGTTTATGAAATTACATTTTATGACACACAGAGCAGACCAAATGTCGTCCAGTTCAGGTTTACGACAACGTTTACCCTTCATGTACCAGCCTCAGCCTTCATCTTCCCGGATTAGACTCTTTGTAGGGTGAGGCTGTAATGATGGATCTCGGCGTTCTCTGTAATATCGCTGTGATAAAAGATGCAAACCGCCTGGAACGCTTTGTCCTCCGCTGCTGAAATACAAATAATTACTAAAGGAAGTCCATTCAGATGCCATGGATATCGGGCTGCAGTGTGTTTCGTGGGGGGGGGGGTTGAAGAATGTGATATTTCAGGTAAAGGTGGAGTCTGGAGTCACCTGCTCGTGTTTTATATCTCCAGGTGATTACAGCGCTGAGTGGATATTTCTGGAGCTGTGTCTGCCTGCCAGGAAGTCTCACTCTTGTTACAGGTAAAAAAAATCCAGCAGGTAGAGTTGGAGCCCCGCCATAATTTCCAAGGCAGGTGTGCAGACTCCTCGCCGCTGAAGTCTCTGAGGGACCTTAAAATCTATCAGGTGATGGGGTGGATTGGGCCTTGTATATATATTCAGCCGCTGTGATTGGTGCCCCTGAGAGGGTCATGTTCCTTGCATTAAAATCATGTGGAGGATGTAGGAGGTGAGTGACTTCTTCATGAGAGTTTCTGGACAGTGAAGACAGAAGATCATTGAGGACTATGTGATGGTGGAAAATAAAACAAATCCCCTCCATTTCCTGATTAATCAAGTTTTCGTTGGTTTGGTTGTCAGGGGATAGGTTCTCTGAGCTTGATTCCCAAGAACTTGGTCCCCGGGGATCAGTTCACAGGGGCTCTGTCCTCAGGACCCTTTTCTTCAGGGCATGGTCCCTGAGAGCTTACTCCTTGGAAGATCAGTCCTCTGGTCTTGGTCTTTAGGGGATAGGAGTTGCCTAACTATAAAATTTCTGGAACAGTCTATAAGGCCTGGTTCCTGGGAGGTGCTCAGGGGCTCGGTCCTCAGAGCTTGATCCTTAGGGGATTAGTCCTCAGGGGCTTAGTCATTAGGGGATCGGTCCTCTGGGTTTCATTTTTGATAACTTGTACCATAGTCCTCAGGGGCTCTGTCCTTGGGGCCTTGGTCTCTGGGAGGTTGGTCTTTAGAAAATCAGTCCTCTGAGGCTTGATCCTCAGGGGCTTGGTCATCTAGGGCTTGGTCTTTAGGAGATCAGTACTCAGGGGCTTGGTCTTTATGGGCTTGGTCCTCAGTAGCTCTATCTTCAGGGCTTGATTCTTGGGGGCTTGGTCCATAGGGGATTGGCCCTCGGGTGCATGGTCCTAAGAGGCTTGGTCATCAAGGAATTGGTCCTCTGGGCTTTGTTCTCGATAACGTGGTCCTTAGGGAACCAGTCCTCAGGGGCTGTGTCTTCAGGGGACTTGGTTCTTGGGGACCATCCTTTAGGATAACTGATCTTTAGGTGACCTTATAAATAACTTAATTGTAGGTATTTTCTTAAAGTTTTCTATGGAAGGATTGGGGCGGCTCTGTCTGCCCAATCATCCAGCAGCTATATTTCACTATTGTTTTCACAGTCCACAAATCCAGCCCAGTTCTGAACATTCAGATCAGAGCTGGAGTGACAGTTACAACGAATCCCTGATATCTCTTCACACCCCGGTCTGCATCCCCAGTGGCAGCTCTTATAATTGTGCGTTCTGTGATCACATTGGACTTTATCCAGCCAACTAGCTGGAACCGGAGTAGCAAAATAACCCGAATCCTTCAGATGCCGGTCTGCAGCGTATAAGGATCAGTGCGGGTACTGAGGGTCGGTTGGGTGCGTTTTGGTCAATAAACGCCTTTTCGGTGATTCTGTGGATTGGAAGGAACTCTGAAGAAGGGCAGGGGAAGCCTGGATTCTGCTCTGAGGTTGTGATGTTGGGAGAAGGAGGCATTCCCGGGAATCCTCTGGAGGCCACCTACCATGGGCAGACTATACTCAGCAGTAGGTGGGACCCTCGCAGCGAATCTAGTTCTGGTTACGTATTACAGAAGGAGCCGGAACATCCAGCGGCTTTCCTTATTTTCTAATCACGTCGTCTTTGCACATTCGCCATCAGCAGATAATTGTATTCGCTCTGTCGCTGTGTGTGGTGGGGGATGGGTTAATGGTGGATTAATTTTACAAGGCCGACCTTTGTGCAGTGATAATTCATCTCTTGTGTTACCTACGTTCACGGCCGACTCCGCGCAGGGATTTACGTCTGGTTGGGTTTAAAGGGGAGCTGTGAACGGACACGGTTTATTTTACGGGCAGAGCCTGCGGTCAGCGAGAATTAGTAGAAATATGAGGCGTGTAACGCCACGCAGGCGAACCTGAGACTCCTAACGTAAGCTGAGCTTCGAATGTCGTCTCTGCGGAACCACCCAGGCCGCCATTAATAACAGGCGCTCTTCGAGGTGAGATTTATGGGCCACATCAAATGCTGACACGCACAATGTGACGGACATTCTGGAAACATAAAACCCATCGTTCTCACACCCGTGTGCAAGCGGCAAATTAGCGAAGAGGCCCGATTATACGCCCCGTGTCCCCAGCTAATGAATCTCAGCGTTTTATGTCTCCAGCGAGGAAGCGGGTCACGTGACAGCGAGGATGTCACAACGACACAGATAACGACAAGTGGCTGAATAAAAATCTCCACCACAAACTGGAAAACGTTTGTCTGCCTCTGATTGGGAATCGCAGTGGGAGGCGACCCTGTGGGTCAGACTGGATATTGGCAGCATCTCAATCTTCTCTGGGATAAATTGGGGTTACACATAGAGGAGGAGCATGCAAAATCTGCAGTGACCAATAGAAATCCACCTCTCATTATCTATCAGGGGGCAGAACCATGGAAGGTGATTGCTAATTGG
This sequence comes from Aquarana catesbeiana, assembly GCF_042186555.1. NCBI lineage: Eukaryota > Metazoa > Chordata > Amphibia > Anura > Ranidae > Aquarana > Aquarana catesbeiana. Next base: position 417,339,224 of record NC_133329.1, on the reverse strand, counting down.
CTGCTCTGGGTTCTGACCCTCCCATTACACAGAACAGAGGGACAGATTCACTTCTTTGCAATTGTCTTTTTCTGCTCTGTGTCCCCCCCCCCACCCCCGCCGATAGCAGAAAGGCCATAGATTTCGTGCACGCTTTTCTTCCCCTTCTGCCCCCCGTCGGGGGCTCAGACCCGGGAAAGATGGTTCTGATTTGGTCTGGCTGGAATGCGTTCTCTTGTGTGGAATTTGGCGGCCTCGATCTCGTCTGGTCCTGCGGTGAGGAATGATGTACTGGAGAAGAGCTGATTGAAATCCTTCCATCTTCCAGAAACGCAGAATTTACCGCTAAACGGAAACATGTGCGCCAGTCACTGCGCCACATTAACCTATCCATTGCTGATGGGGCCACCACCGGTCCCATGATCTGCTGACTGCCGAATGAGATCTATGATGGGGTCACATGACCTTGTAGAGGACCTGCGTTTCATTAAACTATTGACAGAGGAACTATGGGGGAGGAGCTAATTGTCACATGAGCAAAGAATGTGCAGCGCCGCATTACAAGTGACTCGCCAGCATTGGAACCGCTAAAAGTCCACTCACCTTCTACTCTGGTTCCTGAACTTGCCCCATGTCACTCCGGAATTGCACCATCCATCAGATGACATGGAGTCTGGAAGGTGTCATCCGTATGACAACCCTTCATCTTAAAAGAAATTAGATGTGGGTGCCCTCCCCCCCAGAAATTAGATGTGGGTGCCCTCCCTACCAGAAATTAGATGTGGGTGCCCTCCCCACCAGAAGTTAGATGTGGGTGTCCTCCCCCCCAGAAATTAGATGTGGGTGTCCTCCCCCCAGAAATTAGATGTGGGTGTCCTCCCCCCAGAAATTAGATGTGGGTGTCCTCCCCCCAGAAATTAGATGTGGGTGTCCTCCCCCCAGAAATTAGATGTGGGTGTCCTCCCCCCCAGAAATTAGATGTGGGTGTCCTCCCCCCAGAAATTAGATGTGGGTGCCCTCCCCCCCAGAAATTAGATGTGGGTGCCCTCCCCCCCAGAAATTAGATGTGGGTGCCCTCCCCCCCAGAAATTAGATGTGGGTGCCCTCCCTACCAGAAGTTAGATGTGGGTGTCCTCCCCCCCAGAAGTTAGATGTGGGTGTCCTCTCCCCCAGAAATTAGATGTGGGTGCCCTCCCTACCAGAAGTTAGATGTGGGTGTCCTCCCCCCCAGAAATTAGATGTGGGTGCCCTCCCCCCCAGAAATTAGATGTGGGTGTCCTCCCCCCAGAAATTAGATGTGGGTGCCCTCCCCCCCAGAAATTAGATGTGGGTGCCCTCCCTACCAGAAGTTAGATGTGGGTGCCCTCCCCCCCAGAAATTAGATGTGGGTGTCCTCCCCCCAGAAATTAGATGTGGGTGCCCTCCCCCCCAGAAATTAGATGTGGGTGCCCTCCCTACCAGAAATTAGATGTGGGTGCCCTCCCCCCCAGAAATTAAATGTGGGTGCCCTCCCCCCAGAAATTAGATGTGGGTGCCCTCCCCCCCAGAAATTAGATGTGGGTGCCCTCCCCCCCAGAAATTAGATGTGGGTGCCCTCCCCCCAGAAATTAGATGTGGGTGCCCTCCCCCCAGAAATTAGATGTGGGTGCCCTCCCCCCCAGAAATTAGATGTGGGTGCCCTCCCCCCCAGAAATTAGATGTGGGTGCCCTCCCTACCAGAAGTTAGATGTGGGTGCCCTCCCCCCCAGAAATTAGATGTGGGTGCCCTCCCCCCCAGAAATTAGATGTGGGTGCCCTCCCCCCCAGAAATTAGATGTGGGTGCCCTCCCCCCCAGAAATTAGATGTGGGTGCCCTCCCCCCCAGAAATTAGATGTGGGTGCCCTCTCCCCCAGAAATTAGATGTGGGTGCCCTCCCCACCAGAAGTTAGATGTGGGTGCCCTCCCCCCCAGAAATTAGATGTGGGTGCCCTCCCCCCCAGAAATTAGATGTGGGTGCCTTCCCCCCATATATTCTATTCCATCCACCATAGACGAATTCCGCATTAAATTCTGATTATATATATATATATATTTTTTTTTTTTTAGCTGGATAGAGTTCAGCTTTATGGAGCAGATATGTAATGGGGGGGGGGGGTCTCTGGTAGGGTTGCCACCTCATCCCTTTAAACCTGAACACAAATTAATTTACCAAGGTTCTGAGGCTAATTAAATGCAGATAAGGCAACAAGTGAGTTTAATTTCCACCTTAATCAGCCACAGAACCCGTGTAATTACCATAATATGTGTTCGGGTTTACAGGGATGAGGTGGCAACTCTAGTCTCTGGTCACATAACCCAGAAGACAGAACATTGGGGGCAATAGGCTCAGCAGTCACTTGATTGCACTCTGTCAGCCTGTTCTCCACTAGCCCTTAACCCCCCCCCATGACAAGTGTCCTGATCCTCCCATGGTGCTATCAGTCCTTGGTGACGGAGAACCACCCAATCTGTAACCCAATACTGAGACTGGGCTCGTCAGCTGCCATCTTGGTCTACAGTACCTGAGGGAAGAGCCATCATCAGTAGTAACAAGTTGAACTGTGAGATGTGGAGCGCAGCCAGAGGATGAGGATCCTCCCTAGTCACCCAATGGATCACAGTCCTTCATCCACCCTAATCATCATTATCTTCACCAGTCTGCTCCAGCAATCTCAGCACCAAGACCAGTAGACACGTGGTCACCCTTTCAATCTCATTACTGGCCTTCAGCCAGGAAAGGATCAATGCAAAGTCACCAACATACAGCATGGAGCAGGCCAAATATTCTCTGACTGGCCCCCTCTGCTGGCTGGGCAGAGACAGTAACAGCAGCTCAATCATTTATAATCAGTGAGGTGCAGGCTGGAGAGGCTACGCAGATGGTTGAGCTGATGGGGCCTTTGTGGTGGGTTCCTGAGACCTGTCTGGGCCTGGATTGTCCTGCAGATCCTTTCTAGAGAGGTGATCTTCAGGGTTTGACTCATTCGTTTAGTCATTGCTAGATTTGCCCTGACGTAAGAAATCACTGTACAGAGGCACCTAGATGTGGTGTGTGACCTCCACGTGTATCTGCAGCAGAGAGACCTCTGCTTTCCATAGTGCTGGGAAATGTCAATTGTGTACGGTTTTTGCTGATATTTACTGCCCCACCCCATGTGTAGCCCTGGTCTGAGGCACACTCTGGACTACACCTGTACATTCCAGGATGTCACTGACAGTGCTGCAGCCACCCATACACAGCCATTGCTGCAGCTGTTCTCCCTCACTTAGCCTGCCAGTGAGGAGAGGAGGAGGAGAGGGAGGACACAGGACAATCCTAAGGCTGAGCTGTGTACAGCCAGAGGAAGGCCACCACCAGGGGAAATCAGAGGAAGAGGACACTGGACTGCTGTGCATCCTGGGAAGGACAGAGCCTGCTGGGAGGAGCGGTGTCTTGTGGGAGATGTAGTCCCTAGAGTGACTAAGCCTGTGCTGTGTTCTGTTCTTGAACTACAGATCCCAGCATTACCAGAGTTCTGCAGAGGAGGAAAAGGAAGGACTTTCCTGGGTTGGAGGAAGTTGTTGGGAAGATGTTGAAGAGCACACATTGTGCAGAAGGCTGCTGGTAGGATGATTTGCTGCAGTTTCGGGGAGGAAGACAGCCAGTCACTGCCATTATCTGGTCTGTGGTGGTGGGGAGGATGTTGCTGCAGCTGGCATCGCTGGGCCCCATCCGGAGAGTGGGAGTCGCCATCCTATGTGTTGGTGAGAGGCCGCTGGCTGTACCCTCTGCACACTGTATGTGTGATTGGTCCTGTATGTATAAATGAAACTGGTATCCACCACAAGATCATCTCCTGGGGAGTTCACCTGTGTAATACCCAGCCTGGGGAGTTCACCTGTGTAATACCCGGCCTGGGGAGTTCACCTGTGTAATACCCGGCCTGGGGAGTTCACCTGTGTAATACCCAGCCTGGGGAGTTCACCTGTGTAATACCCGGCCTGGAGAGTCCTTCTGTGTAATACCCGGCCTGGAGAGTCCTTCTGTGTAATACCCGGCCTAAGGAGTTCACCTGTGTAATACCCGGCTTGGGGAGTTCACCTGTGTAATACCCAGCCTGGAGAGTCCACCTGTGTAATACCCAGCCTGGGGAGTTCACCTGTGTAATACCCGGCCTGGAGAGTCCACCTGTGTAATACCCAGCCTGGAGAGTCCTTCTGTGTAATACCCGGCCTGGAGAGTCCTTCTGTGTAATACCCGGCCTAAGGAGTTCACCTGTGTAATACCCGGCCTGGGGAGTTCACCTGTGTAATACCCGGCCTGGAGAGTCCACCTGTGTAATACCCGGCCTGGAGAGTCCTTCTGTGTAATACCCGGCCTGGAGAGTCCTTCTGTGTAATACCCGGCCTAAGGAGTTCACCTGTGTAATACCCGGCCTAAGGAGTTCACCTGTGTAATACCCGGCCTGGAGAGTCCTTCTGTGTAATACCCGGCCTGGGGAGTTCACCTGTGTAATACCGGTCTCACAGTGTGAGATCCCATTCCTGGTCTCGACCATCCAACTACGACCAGCAGGTGCACAGTGTGAGAACCCATTCCTGGCCCCAACCAACTACAACCAGAGGATGCACAGTGTGAGAGCCTATTCCTGACCCTGACCACCCAACTACGACCAGCAGGTGCACAGTGTGAGAGCCAATTCCTGGCCCTGACCACCCAACTATGATCAGCAGGTTCACAGTGTGAGAGCCAATTCCCGGCCCTGACCACCCATCTATGACCAGCAGGTGCACAGTGTGAGAGCCCATTCCTGGCCCCAACCACCCAACTACAACCAGCAGGTACACAGTGTGAGAGCCCATTCCCGGCCCTGACCACCCAGCTACAACCAGCAGGAGCACAGTGTGAGAACCCATTCCTGGCCCTGACAACCCAACTATGATCAACGTGCACAGTGTGAGAGCCCATTCCTGGGCCTGACCACCCAACTACGACCAGCAGGTGCTCAGTATGAGCCCATTCGTGGCCCTGACCACCCAACTACAACCAGCAGGTGCACAGTGTGAGAACCCATTTCTGACCCTGACCATCCAACTACCACCAGCAGGGCCTGGGGAGTTCACCTGTGTAATACCTGGCCTGGAGATTCTGCCTGTGTAATACCCGGACTAGGGAGCTCACCTGTGTAATACCCAGCCTGGGGAGCTCACCTGTGTAATTCCCAGCCTGGAGAGCTCACCTGTGTAATACCCGGTCTGGGAAACTCACCTGTGTAATACTGGGGTACTTTGATACTGCAATATTATACATTGGGGTACTATAGTACAAGTCAATGAGATACAAGATCCAGTCAGGGGGTCAGTGACATTGGTGTACTGGGTACTGAGGTACGAGGCTCTGTGGGGCTCTCACTGGGATACTAGTCACTACAATACTCAGATATTAGTGAGATGGTCATCACGGGGTACTAGTCCCTTAGATACTGCAGTACAAGTAAGTGGAAGAATAAATCCTGAGGTGAGCTCTTGTGGTCCTGAGCCAAGGTCCTGCAGTACTATTCAGTGGAATGGAGTTAGTAGTCAGTTGGTAGTAGTCGAGGGAGGGGGCTGAAATAGGCGGCAGTTGGGAGCCAGCTGCGTTCGGCGAGCTGTGACATTGGTGAGTCTGCATATGCGGCTCCGCTCAGCTGGGAGTGCGATGTGACTGATTGAACGCAGCGGGGCCCCTCGCTCTCACCCACTCTTCCATGACGCTTTGTCCCTGGCGGAGGGAGGAAAATCGGGAATTGATGATAAAATCAGAATCTGATTAAATCTCCGACAGAGAAATTCCAATATGAAAATATCCAATTACAGCACAGATCTCCGACGCTGAAATGAGGCGCGATTTATGTATCCTAATAATCAGCTCTACCACCGCCGTCTACTCGTCCTCGCCACCTACTGAACCCCGAAAGATACCAAACCCATTCCTGGCCCTCAGCACCCAACTACGACCAGCAGGTGCACAATGTGAGAGCCCATTCCTGGCCTAACCACCCAACTATGACCAGCAGGTACACAGTGTGAAAGCCCATTCCTGGCCTGACCACTCAACTACAACCAGCAGATGCACAGTGTGAGAGCCCATTCCTGGCCTGACCACCCAACTACAACCAGCAGATGCGCAGTGTGAGAGCCTATTCCTGGCCATGACCACCCAACTACAACCAGCAGGTACACAGTGTGAGAGCCCATTCCTGGCCCTGATCACTTAACTACAACCAGCAGGTACACAGTGTGAGAGTCCATTCCTGGCCCTGATCACCTAATTACAACCAGAGTACACAGTGTGAGAGCCCATTCCTGGCCTGACCACCCAGCTACAACCAGCAGATGCACAGTGTGAGAGCCCATTCCTGGACCTGATCACCTAACTACAACCAGCAGGTACACAGTGTGAGAGCCCATTCCTGGCCCTGATCACCTAACTACAACCAGCAGGAGCCAAGTGTGAGAGCCCATTCCTGCCTAACCACTCAAGTATGACCAACAGGTGCACAGTGTGAGAGCCAATTCTTGACCCTGACCACCCAACTATGACCAGCAGGTGCCCAGTGTGAGAGCCAATTCCTGACTCTGACCCCCAACTACATCCAGCAGATACACAGTGTGAGAGCCACTTCCTGACTCTGACCCCCAACTACATCCAGCAGATACACAGTGTGAGAGCCCATTCCTGGCCCCAACCACCCAACTACAACCAGAAAGAGCACAGTGTGAGAACCCATTCCTGGCCCTGAACATCCAGCTACAGCCAGCAGGTGTGAGAGCCCATTCCTGGTCCAAACCACCCAACTATGGCCAGCATGTGCACAGTGTGAGAGCCCATTCCTGGGCCTGACCACCCAACTATGACCAGCAGGTGCTCAGTGTGAGAGCCAATTCCTGGCGCTGACCATCCAACTACTACCAGCAGGTGCACAGTGTGAGATCCTATTCCTGGCCCTAATCACCCAACTATGACCAGCAGGTGCACAGTGTGAGATCCCATTCCTGGTCCCGACCATCCAACTATGACCAGCAGGTGCACAGTGTGAGAGCCCATTCCTGGGCCTGACCACCCAACTATGACCAGCAGGTGCACAATCTGAGAGCCCATTCTTGGCCCCGGCCATTCAGCTACAACTGGCAGGTGCCCAGTGTGAGAGCCCATTCCTGACCCAACTACCACTAGCAGGTGCCCAGTGTGAGAACCCAATCCTGGCCCCAACCACCAAAATATGACCAGCAGGTGCACAGTGTGAGAGCCCATTCCTGGCCCTACCATCCAACTACCACCAGCAAGTGCCCAGTGTGAGAACCATTTCCTTGCCCTGACCATCCAACTACAACCAGCAGGTGCACAGTGTGAGAGCCCATTCCTGGTCCTGACCATCCAATTAAAACCAGCAGGAGCACAGTGTGAGAACCCATTCCTGGCCCCGACCATCCAACTACAGCCAGCAGATGCACAGTTTTAGAGCCCGTTCCTGGTCCTGACCACCCAATTATGACCAGCAGGTGCTCAGTATGAGAGCCCATTCGTGGCCTTGACCACGCAACTACAACCAGCAGGTGCACAATGTGAGAGCCTATTCTTGGCCCCGGCCATTCAACTACAACCAGCAGGTGCCCAGTGTGAGAACCCATTCCTTACCCAGACCATCCAACTACAACCAGCAGGTGCCCAGTGTGAGAGCCCATTCCTGACCCTGACCATCCAACTACCACCAGCAGGTGCCCAGTGTAAGAGCCCATTCCTGGCCCCGACCACCCAACTATGACCAGCAGGTGCACAGTGTGAGAGCCCATTCCTGTCCCTACCATCCAACTACCACCAGCAGGTGCACCGTGTGAGAGCCCATTCCTGACCCCGACCATCCAACTACAACCAGCAGGTGCACAGTGTGAGAGCCCATTCCTGGCCCTGACTATCCAATTAAAACCAGCAGGAACACAGTGTGAGAGCCCATTCCTGGCCCCGACCATCCAACTACAACCAGCATGTGCACAGTGTGAGAACCCATTGCTGGCCCTGACCATCCAACTTCCACCAGCAGGTGCACAGTATGAGAACCCATTCCTGGCCCCGACCACCCAACAACGACCATCATGTGTACAATGTGGGATCCTATTCCTGGCCCTGACCAACTATAACCAGTAGGTGCACAGTGTGAGAGCCCATTTCTGGCCCTGACCACTCAACTATGACCAGCAGGTGCACAGTGTGAGTGCCCATTCCTGGCCATGACCATCCAACTACAACCAGCAGGTGCACAGTGTGAGAGCCCATTCCTGGCCCTGATCACCCAACTACGACCAGCAGGTGCCCAGTGTGAAAGGCCGTTCCTGGCCTCAACCATCCAACTACCACCAGCAGGAGCACAGTGTGAGAGCCCATTCCTGGCCCTGATCACCCAACTATGACCAGCAGGTGCACAGTGTGAGAGCCCATTCCTGGCTCCGATCAACTACAACCAGAGGATGCACAGTGTGAGAGCCCATTCCTGGCCCCGACCACCCAACTACAACCAGCAGGTGCACAGTGTGAGAACCATTCCTGGCCCTGATCACCCAACTACAACCAGCAGGTGCACAGTGTGAGAACCCATTCCTGACCCTGACCACCCAACTATGACCAGCAGGTGCACAGTGTGAGAGCCCATTCCTGGCCCCGACCAACTACAACCAGAGGATGCACAGTGTGAGAGCCCATTCCTGGCCCCGACCACCCAATTACAACCAGCAGGTGCACAGTGTGAGAACCATTCCTGGCCCTGATCACCCAACTACAACCAGCAGGTGCACAGTGTGAGAGCCCATTCCTGGCCCCGACCACCCAACTACAGCCAGCAGGTGCACAGTGTGAGAACCCATTCCTGACCCTGACCACCCAACTATGACCAGCAGGTGCACAGTGTGAGAGCCCATTCCTGGCCCCGACCAACTACAACCAGAGGATGCACAGTGTGAGAGCCCATTCCTGGCCCCGACCACCCAACTACAACCAGCAGGTGCACAGTGTGAGAACCATTCCTGGCCCTGATCACCCAACTACAACCAGCAGGTGCACAGTGTGAGTGCCCATTCCTGGCCCTGACCATCCAACTACAACCAGCAGGTGCACAGTGTGAGAGCCCATTCCTGGCCCTGATCAACCAACTATGACCAGCAGGTGCACAGTGTGAGAGCCCACTCCTGGCCCTGATCAACCAACTATGACCAGCAGGTGCACAGTGTGAGAGCCCATTTCTGGCCCCGACCACCCAACTATGACCAGCAGGTGCACAGTGTGAGATCCCATTCCTGGTCCAGACCATCCAACTACGACCAGCAGATGCACAGTGTGAGAGCCAATTCCCGGCCCTGATCAACCAACTATGACCAGCAGGTGCACAGTGTGAGATCCCATTCCTGGTCCAGACCATCCAACTGCGACCAGCAGGTGCACAGTGTAAGAGCCCATTCCTGGCCCTGATCAACCAACTACGACCAGCAGGTGCCCAGTGTGAGAGCCCATTCCTGGCCCCGACCACCCAACTACAGCCAGCAGGTGCACAGTGTGAGAACCCATTCCTGACTCTGACCACCCAACTATGACCAGCAGGTGCACAGTGTGAGAGCCCATTTCTTGCCCTGATCAACCAACTATGACCAGCAGGTTCACAGTGTGAGAGCCCATTCCTGGCCCCGACCAACTATGACCAGCAGGTGCAGTGTGAGAGCCCATTCCTGACCCTGACCACCCAACTATGACCAGCAGGTGCACAGTGTGAGAGCCCATTCCTGGCCCTGATCATCCAACTACAACCAGCAGGTGCACAGTGTGAGAGCCCATTCCTGGCCCTGATCAACCAACTATGACCAGCAGGTTCACAGTGTGAGAGCCCATTCCTGACCCCGACCACCCAACTATGACCAGCAGGTGCACAGTGTGAGATCCCATTCCTGGTCCTGACCACCCAACTATGACCAGCAGGTGCACAGTGTGAGATCCCATTCCTGGTCCCGACCATCCAACTATGACCAGCAGATGCAGTGTGAGAGCCCATTCCTGACCCTGACCACCCAACTATGACCAGCAGGTGCACAGTGTGTGCACAGAGCCCATTCCTGGCCCTGACCATCCAACTACAACCAGCAGGAGCACAGTGTGAGAGCCAATTTCCAGCCCTGATCAACCAACTACAACCAGCAGGTGCACAGTGTGAGAGCCCATTCCCGGCACTGACCACCCAACTACAAGCCAGCAGGTTCACAGTGTGAGAGCCCATTCCTGACCCCAACCACCCATCTATGACCAGCAGGTTCACAGTGTGAGAGCCCATTCCTGACCCCGACCACCCAACTATGACCAGCAGGTACACAGTGTGAGAGCCCATTCCTGGTCCTGACCACCCAACTATGACCAGCAGGTACACAGTGTGAGAGCCCATTCCTGGTCCTGACCACCCAACTATGACCAGCAGGTGCACAGTGTGAGATCCCATTCCTGACCCCGACCACCCAACTATGACAAGCAGGTGCACAGTGTGAGAGCCCATTCCTGGTCCAGACCATCCAACTACGACCAGCAGGTGCCCAGTGTGAGAGCCCATTCCTGGTCCTGACCACCCAACTATGACCAGCAGGTGCACAGTGTGAGAGCCCATTCCTGGTCCAGACCATCCAACTACGACCAGCAGGTGCACAGTGTGAGAGCCCATTCCTGGTCCTGACCACCCAACTATGACCAGCAGGTGCACAGTGTGAGAGCCCATTCCTGGTCCTGACCACCCAACTATGACCAGCAGGTGCACAGTGTGAGATCCCTTTCCTGACCCCGACCACCCAACTATGACCAGCAGGTGCACAGTTTGAGAGCCCATTCCTGGTCCTGACCACCCAACTATGACCAGCAGGTGCACAGTGTGAGAGCCCATTCCCGGCCCTGACCACCCAACTATGACCAGCAGGTGCACAGTGTGAGAGCCCATTCCTGGTCCTGACCACCCAACTATGACCAGCAGGTGCACAGTGTGAGAGCCCATTCCTGACCCCAACCACCCAACTATGACCAGCAGGTGCACAGTGTGAGAGCCCATTCCTGGTCCTGACCACCCAACTATGACCAGCAGGTGCACAGTGTGAGAGCCCATTCCTGACCCCAACCACCCAACTATGACCAGCAGGTGCACAGTGTAAGCCAAACTAACTGAATATCACACTTTGGGGCCCCTCGGTTGCTGTTTTCCCCCCTTCGTTAGCAATCTAATCCTAGCGGGGCAATTCCCTATCTGAGAGCTCAGAGGGCCGTCATATGAGGTGCTATGACATCACCAGCTCCGCCCTTGTGTTCCCCATTCTAGAGTAGCTCCTCCCCCAACGTTCTTATTTACCACACAGGATGGGGGTTGGGGCCCGTTTACATTGATGTGTGCGTAGAGGTGCGTTGTTTTGTTAGGAAGATGCGCTGTCATGCGTCAGTGTGCATTTCTTTCATGCATGGATTACTGCCGCCATGTGACGTGCGTTTCCTGTGCGGATTTGGAGCTGATCGATTGATTAAAGCTTTTTCATTCCGGCTGCCAAGGCAGAAAAATACAACGGGATTTTCATCGGCGTCTGCGGGCGCTCAATACAGAAGAAATCAAATGCGTTGTATTTTGCCTCGTGGAGACTCCATATTTGTCATGGGAAGGCAGACGCGGGATATGTAGAGTGTCACAATGTGTGCCGTAAAATGCAGCCGTGTCATTGGTCCATGAGGACAATCAGTAAAATGCATTTCAGCGCTCATTATAAATCCACAAACATAATGATATGTAAATGAGAAGAGCGCAGAGACGGTGAGCGGCGGGGGCGGGGGGTAAAACCCCTCAAAGGTCTGAGACCACCAGAAACCTTCACAGAACTAGAGGAAAATGTTCCTGTCGGGGTCTCGGTGTGGTTGGGAGGGGGCGAGGCTTATAATATTGTGGGCGTGGCTGTTCCTTAGGGGGTGATTGGATGAAGTTTTGGATCCTATTATATGTACAACATTTGAGGAAATATCAGATTATCCGACAATTACAATGTTACAATTTCCTTATTAGATAAAGTTCCGGGATTTTTCCTACCATATTCCCTCTTTGATTGTCAGCTCTGTGGGCCAGACTCATAAATATTGTGTGATGAGGTATTGAATCCTCCAGATAGCGGAGAGGAAGGCGGGGCCTCGGACGAGCGCGGTCCAGGAAGACGCGGTCATCATGTCCAGGAATGATGATGGCCCCCGAGAGGCATTTCTCTCTTTCTCCACATCTGGACGCGCGGCGTTGTCACGGTGTGAGTGCCCCCCCCTCCCCCTCCAAATTCCCGTATCTGGGAAAACCTTCGTTGTGCTTTAAAGTTCTAAGTGAGACGGGGGCGGGGGAGACCCTTTTATCATCTCCGCACTGTGACCCGCAGAGGAGCAGCTGGCAGCCGTGTGATTGGAGGGTTAACATGAAAACATGGCGCCCCCTCTCCTAATCGGCTCACATTACGGCGAATTACACGGCAGAGGAGCCGCATTTTATTGGCATTAGCCGGTTCCCCGGAGAGGCGGAGAGTCTGGCGGACGGCATTCTCACTTTCTGCGCTTTACTTTCATCTTCTTTGTCATTTTTTAAATATGTCCCAAACAATCGCTTTCCCCTCTCGGCGCGCAGTGATTGATGGCGGGAAGATAAAGGACTCAGCCAATCCAGACGATTTATGACATTGTGTTTGTGCATAAAAAATCTCGGAAAATTTCCCCGCCATCGCTTTTATTACATGAAAAGATGATGAGGAACTAGAACGCCTCTAAAATCTACTAAATCAGGAATTAGAGCCGTTCACACTCCAAAGGGGCGCTCTACGATCCGCACAACCGGCTGCGGGGAATAGAGAGAAAAGACCCCCTTGTGTCCCCCAACCCACATAATCCAGGGTAGGTACTGTCCGAAGGGGCGCTGTACGATCCGCGCAACCGACTGCGGGGAATTGAGCGATAAGACCTCCTCGTGTCCCCCAACCCACATAATCTGGGGTAGGTACTGTCCGAAGGGGCGCTCTACGATCCGCGCAACGCACTGGTGGAATAAAGAGATAAGACCCTCCTGTGTCCCCCAACCCCACGTAATCCGGGGTAGGTACTGTCCGAAGAACCATAATCAATGCACAAGGAGCTCTGTACACCCCTCAGATACTCTGCACACCCCTCAGATTCTCTGTACACCCCTCAAATACTCTGTACATCCCTCAGATTCTCTGTACATCCCTCAGATACTCTGCACACCCCTCAGATACTCTGCACACCCCTCAGATACTCTGCACACCCCTCAGATACTCTGCACACCACTCAGATACTTTGCACACCCCTCGGGATCTTTACCTACAGTCTCTCACCCTCTCTTCTCTGTGGGTGTGTCTCTGCAGCCTCTCCCTCCTCCCCTGAGGATCTGTCTCTGTAGTGCCTCACCAATCAGCTTATAGCTTTCATTTTTAAAGCTTAATTGAGGAGGAGACCTGCAGTCAGTAGATTTTGCCAGGTGAGGCACTGCAGAGAAAGATCCTCAGGGGAGGAGGGAGAGGCTGCAGAGACACACCCACAGAGAAGAGATGGAGTAAAGACAGATTCTCAGGGGAGGAGGGAGAGGATGCAGAGACACACCCACAAAGAAGAGATGGTGTAGAGACAGATCCTCAGGGGAGGAGGGAGAGGCCGCAGAGACACACCCACAAAGAAGAGATGGTGTAGAGACAGATCCTTATGGGAGGTGGGAGAGGCTGCAGAGACACACCCACAGAGAACAGAGGGTGTAGAGACAGATCCTCAGGGGAGGAGGGAGAGGATGCAGAGACACACCCACAGAGAAGAGAGGGTGTAGAGACAGATCCTCAGGGGAGGAGGGAGAGGATACAGAGACACACCCACAGAGAACAGAGGGTGTAGAGACAGATCCTCATGGAAGGAGGGAGAAGATGCAGAGACACACCCACAGAGAATCAAGAGTGTAGAGACAGATCCTCATGGAAGGAGGGAGAGGATGCAGAGACACACCCACAGAGAAGAGAGGGTGAGAGACTTCAGAGACAGATCCTCAGGGGAGGAGGGAGAGGATGCAGAGACACATCAACAGAGAAGAGATGGCATAGAGACAGATCCTCAGGGGAGGAGGGAGAGGATGCTGAGACACACCCACAGAGAAGAGAGGGTGTAGAGACAGATCCTCAGGGGAGGAGGGAGAGGATGCAGAGACACATCCACAGAGAAAAGAGGGTGTAGAGACAGATCCTCAGGGGAGGAGGGAGAGGATGCAGAGACACACCCACAGAGAATCAAGAGTGTAGAGACAGATCATCAGGGTAGGAGGGAGAGGATGCAGAGACACACCCACAGAGAAGTGAGGGTGAGAGGCTGTAGAGACAGATCCTCAGGGATGGAGGGAGAGGATGCAGAGACACACCCACAGAGAAGAGAGGGTGAGAGGCTGTAGAGACGGATCCTCAGGGGAGGAGGGAGAGGATGCAGAGACACACCCACAGAGAAGAGGGTGAGAGACTGTAGAGACAGATCCTCAGGGATGGAGGGAGAGGATGCAGAGACACATCAACAGAGAAGAGATGGCATAGAGACAGATCCTCAGGGGAGGAGGGAGAGGATGCAGAGACATACCCACAGAGAAGAGAGGGTGTAGAGACAGATCCTCAGGGGAGGAGGGAGAGGATGCAGAGACACACCCACAGAGAAGAAAGGGTGTAGAGACAGATCCTCAGGGGAGGAGGGAGAGGATGCAGAGACACATCCACAGAGAAAAGAGGGTGTAGAGACAGATCCTCAGGGGAGGAGGGAGAGGATGCAGAGGCACACCCACAGAGAAGAGAGGGTGAGAGGATGTAGAGACAGATCCACAGGGGAGGAGGGAGAGGATGCAGAGACACACCCACAGAGAAGAGAGGCTGTAGAGACAGATCCTCAGGGGAGGAGGGAGAGGATGTAGAGACACACCCACAGAGAAGAGAGGGTGAGAGGCTGTAGAGACAGATCCTCAAGGGAGGAGGGAGGCTGTAGAGACAGATCCTCAGGGGGTAAGGAAAAGGCTGCATAGACATACCCATACAGGTGCTTTTGGGGTGATCCAGAACTGTTCTTGTTGGAGAGGAGAGGTCTCTGTAGGTCCTCAGCTGGTATCTTAGTGGGTATTGGGGTACACTGTATGCTCCAATGTTGGTTCTTGTGCCCCCCAATTGTACTGTCATGTTACATTTTGGCCACTTAGACCTGAACCCTCTAACCTTTCTCACGCCGATTCACCAAGGGCCGCCTACCACAAGGATCCCTATATCCTCATCCCACCATTGTACACCTGCCAGACTTCTGCCATCAGAAAGCCCCCCTGACCCCCGCTGTCAGGTGACGCTGTATAATGATTGTCTATGGAGCACCCCCAATGTGAACAGCAATATGAGCCCAAATCTGCTGCCTGCTCCGCTTTCTGTTTATATGACCACCATTTATGTGAAATGTTCAACTACAGAGCAACGCCTTCATCAAGGTCACCACCATGTTCTCGGGACGGTTCTCATGTCTAGGATTATACAGCTGTACATTTCCAATGTGATCCTGAGCCGCACTGCATGCTGGTCACCACAAGGGGGCGCTCCATGAAAACCCAATGATAGTCCTTACTGGACATCCAGCAGATGGTGCCGGCTATTATTAGACTCATTATCCCCATCATCACCCGGTGGGGGGGGTCATCGCATGCTGTGACATAAACACCGTGATGTCATAACGTCATCTCTTCATGACCAAATATGTAATAATAAATATATGAAGATTTGTGAATACGATCGATCCCAACGCTCGGCTCTCATTCTACGCAATATTTCTGTGAAATATAAAAAACAGAAATAGGATGAGAAAAATAGTAGTAATAATAATATAGACACAGATGTGATGATAATAATATCTATTTATTAACAGTATTTATATAGCGCTGACAAATTACACAGCGCTATAATAACAAAAAAAACAGCAGAAATGTGATGATGATGATAATAATAATAGTATAATCAGAAATATAGTAATAATAATAAAACCAGTAATATAATAATACTAATACTTTTATAACTACTGCTGATAAAAATAATACTATAAACCAAAATATAACAAAAATCATAATAAAAAAGAGAAATGCCATAATAATATTAGTAATAAACCAGAAATGTAATTAAAAAAAAAAAAAAACAATGACAACAACAATAATAATACAGAAATAAAACCAAAATATAATAATGATAATAATAACAATGATATTAATAATAATACCAGGGAAATAATATGAATAATAACATATTCAAAAATATAGTAATAATATTATAATCAGAATTATAATAACAATAAAACCAGAAATATAATAATACTAATACCGATACTACTACTACTGATAATACTAATACTATAAACTAAAATATAATAATAAAAATCATAATAAAAAGAGAAATGCCATAATAGCAATAGTAATAAACCAGAAATATAATGATAATAACAATGACAACAACAATAATAATACAGAAATCTCATAAAAATAATAGTAACATAACCAAAATATAATAATGATAATAATAACAACAATATTGATAATAGTAATACCAGAAAAATAATAATACCATATTCAAAAATATAGTAATATTATAATAAGAATTATAATAATAACAATAAATATTATTATAATATAATAATAATAATAATACCATATTTAAAAATATAGTAATATTATAATAAGAATTATAATAATAACAATAAATATAATTATAATATTATTATACTATTACTACTACTGCTACTAGTGACAATAATAATGATAATAATAATAAAAATCATACAAAGAGAAATGTCATAATAATAATGGTAATAAAACCAGAAATATAATAACAACAATAATAATGATATTATCAGAAATGCCATAATAGTAATAAACCAGAAATATAATAATAATAACAACAACAATAATAATAAAGAAATGTCATACAAATAGTGATAAACCAGAAATATAATTTTAATGATAATAACAACAATGATATTATTAATAATAATAATATTACTAGAAATATAATAATAATAATATGTTCAAAAATCTAGAAATATTATTATAATCAGAAATATAATAATAACAATTAAACCAGAAATATAATAATACTATTACTACTGCTACTAGTGACAATAATAATATCACTACTGATAATAATACTATAAACCAAAATTTAATAATAAAAATCATAATAAAAAGAGAAATGTCATAATAATATTGGTAGTAAAACCAGAAATATAATAATAACAACAACAATAATAATATAATCAGAAATGCCATAATAGCAATAGTAATAAACCAGAAATGTAATAATAACAACAGCAGCAACAACAATAATAATAATACACAAATGTCATAAAAATAATAGTAAAAGTAGAAATATAATAATAATGATAATAATATATTCAAAAATATAGTAATACTATTTTAATCAGAAATATAATAACAATAAAACCAGAAATATAATAATACTATTACTAGTGACAATAATAATAATACTATAAACCAAAATATAATAATAATAAAGAGAAATATCATAATAATATTATTAAAAAAACAGAAATATAACAGCAGTACTAATAATAATAATAGATTATAGGGAAAGTTCAGCTGATTTAGTTCTGATTTTTGTGTTCTTTTCCCTTCTATAGATTGCAGAGACTTGGCATTGGCGATGACGATGGCGATGCTCCGCCCATAAGCAAGGTGGTCACGCTCAGGTTTGTCTGATTTGGTAATCCCCCCCCCCCAGGTGATCATGTGATTTATGTATTTAATGTTCACAGTGTTGTCACCGATGGCAACCAATTGCAGGTCAGAATGAGGGACTAATGAGCGGTGGATTCTGATTGGTTGATGATGTGGATACAATGTATCATGTGATCTCTCCCCTCATATTATTGTCACATTAAGAGCACAAAGGTGTTTGGCATTTGTGTACTTGCCCACAGAGCTGACAATCTAATCACTAATAATGGATAATGATGAGGAGTTGAATAAGGGCGGACCCCCCCCCTCGGTCCTGTCAGCTCATAGCGCCCCCCCCCTCGGTCCTGTCAGCTCATAGCGCCCCCCCCCTCCCTCGGTCCTGTCAGCTCATAGCGCCCCCCCCCCCCCCGGTCCTGTCAGCTCATAGCCCCCCCCCCTCGGTCCTGTCAGCTCATAGCCCCCCCCCTCGGTCCTGTCAGCTCATAGCCCCCCCCTGGTGTGGGCGGCTGCACGTTCCGCTACACTGAGCGGGTGAGGGGCCCCGGATCAGCTGTTATTGTGTCTGAAATCAATTACAAGGTAGCAGATGGAATTAGCGTTGCCCCCTGGGGGTGGGGCGATCGGGGCGGAGGAGGGTGACACCCGCGGGGTCACCGGGAATGAATACATATTAGGACATTCATTAGGGTCTTCGCCATTTCCCAGGGACAACTCCGGATCACCGAGCGAGATTTATGGAGGAACTCCGCCGGCATGACACCGCCACTTACATGACCATAAAACACTTTTAGTGCCTCTGGAATGTTCTGCCAGCTGAGCGGAGAATGAGAGGGAAGTTGTACTGAGCACAATGGTAATGTCATTAACCCCTTCCACCCTGCCCCCTCACTGTCCTGCTCCCCCTCCCCCCATTTTCCCGTCCTCTCTTGGGTGACATTTCGTCTTGGAAACGTTACACTCGTGGTAAATGTCGGCATGTTCTCGGCTCGGTATCTCATTCTGCAGGACGATCATTAATATTCAGCCACATAATATTCCGAACAGCAGAACGAGGAGCGCGCGGCGCCGTCATGGGAAGATCGGACATTGACGCGTTCAGCAGGGTGGGCGGGGCCTGCGATCAGCCACCCATAGATAGAATATTGTACAGTTGTTGAATCTGATTGTGACATCAGGTGATGGGTCAGGTGACTTCCCTTCCAGGTGGTGCAGGACCCTCTGGTGACAGCGACGTAACGTCCAATACTGAATAGTAAAGGAGGGGTCCGCATGGCACTGGGCCCATCAGAGCCCAATTCTTGTAATGACCGGCTGCAGCTTCACCAGTCCTGTATATTAACATTTCTCAGGGATAGAATGGCTCCGGTTATCAGGTGCGGGGTGTCACCTTGGTCTTCACTGGAGACCCCTAGAATGGATAATGAGCTGGTGCTCCTAAAGGACCCTAGGCCAATTTGCTGCAAGTTGTCACCAAGTCACCACCCTCAGGATCACCCCACCAAAGTATAGCAGGAACTGCAGGCTTATGGTGAGGAGACAGGATAGCAGAAAAACAGTCCATGAGAGTTCCAGATGAGGTTGAGGCAGGTAACAGGCAAGAATGGTCAGTGTCCAGGCTGAGGTTGTGGCAGGTGGCAAGTAAGAACGGTCAGGCTGAGGTCCAAGCAGAGGTTGAGGCAGGCAACAGGCAAGAATGGTCATTGTCTAGTCAGAGCTCAAGGTAGGTGGCAGGCAAGAATGGTCAGGCTGAGGTTGAGGCAGGTAAGAATTGTCAGTATTCAGGCAAAGGTCAAGGCAGGCGGTAAGCAAGTGTGGTCAGGGTTCAGGCAGAAGTCGAGACAGGTTGCAGGCAAGAGTGGTCATTGTAAAGACAGAAGTTGAGACAGAAGTTGCACCCAACGCGGGGGACACAGAATAACGTGTAGAAACCTTAAGGGCACGAAGGCCATGAGGTAACATGCTGGAAGTGGGTAAACCGACCCAAAAGCTTTCACTGACCATCCAGCAGAGGACATACATGTAATTTGTTAGAATTTGGAATATTGTGTACACCTGACTACAGACGTGACACCGATCAGTAAAAGGGTTCACTAGAATCATCCACCATGCTGGGAAATCAACATAAACTCAATCTAAACGGTATCTGTAGATAGTGATTGGTTCTGAACACACAGGATCCTTATCTTATGCAAATGTTCTGCGTCTGTTCTGACCTCTGGATTGGGTCTGTCATTGTTCTGTGTGACTGGAGAACATTTGGGGGTGTTGATGGTTTGGAGAATATTTGGGGGGACAATGGATTGGAGAACATTTGGGGATGTTGATAGTTTGGAGAATATTCAGGGGTGTCAATGGTTTGGAGAACATTTGGGGGTGTCAATGGTTTGGAGAACATTTGGGGGTGTCAATGGTTTGGAGAATATTTGGGGGTGTCGATGGTTTGGGGAACATTTGGGGGTGTCGATGGATTGGAGAATATTTGGGGTGTCGATGGTTTGGAGAACATTTGGGGTTGCCGATAGTTTGGAGAATATTCTGGGGTGTTGATAGATTATAGAATATTCCAGGGTGTCGATGGTTTGGAGAACATTTGGGGGTGTCAATGGATTGGAGAATATATGGGGGTGTTGATGGATTGGAGAACATTTGGGGGTGTCAATGGATTGGAGAATATTTGGGGGTGTCGATGGTTTGGAGAATATTCCAGGGTGTTGATGGATTGGAGAATATTTGGGGGCGTCGATGGTTTGGAGAATATTCCGGGGTGTCAATGGATTGGAGAATATTTGGTGGTGTCAATGGATTGGAGAATATTTGGGGGTGTCGATGATTTGGAGAATATTCAGGGGTGTTGATGGATTGTAGAATATTCAGGGGTGTCGATGGTTGGAGAACATTTAGGGGTGTCGATGGAATGGAGAATATTTGGGGGTGTCGATGGTTTGGAGACTATTTGGGGGTGTCGATGGATTGGAGAATATTTGGGGGTGAGGATGGTTTGGAGAATATACCGGGGTGTTGATGGATTGGAGAATATTTGGGGGTGTTGATGGTTTGGAGAATATTCTGGGGAGTCGATGTATTGTAGAATATTTGGGGGTGTCGATGGTTTGGAGAATATTCCGGGGTGTCGATGAATTAGAGAACATTTGAGGGTGTCGATGGTTTGGAGAACATTTGGGGGTGTCGATGGTTTGGAGAATATTCCGGGATGTTGATGGATTGGAGAATATTCCGAGGTGTCGATGGTTTGGAGAATATTTGGGGATGTCGATAGATTGGAAAATATTGGGGGGTTTCGATGGATTGGAGAATATTTGGGGGTGTCGATGGTTTGGAGAATATTCCAGGGTGTTGATGGATTGGAGAATATTTGGGGGCGTTGATGGTTTGGAGAATATTCCAGGGTGTTGATGGTTTGGAGAATATTTGGGAGTGTCGATGGTTTGGAGAATATTCTGGGGTGTCATTGGTTTGGAGAATATTCCCGGGGTGTCGTTGAATTCGAGAATATTCGGGGGTGTCGATGGTTTGGAGAATATTCCAGGGTGTTGATGGATTGGAGAATATTCTGGGGTGTCATTGGTTTGGAGAATATTCCCGGGGTGTCGTTGAATTCGAGAATATTCGGGGTGTCGATGGTTTGGAGAATATTCAGGGGTGTCAATGGATTGAAGAATATTTGGGGTGTCGATGAATTGGAGAACATTTGAGGGTGTCGATGGTTTGGAAAATATTCTGGGGTGTGTCGATGGATTGGAGAATTTTTGGGGGTGTCGATGGTTTGAAGAATATTCTGGGGTGTGTCAATGGATTGGAGAATTTACGGGGGTGTCAATGGTTTGGAGAATATTCTGGGGTGTGTCAATGAATTGGCGAATATTTGGGGGGGGGCGATGGTTTGGAGAATATTCCGGGGGGTGTCAATGGTTTGGAGAACATTTG
The DNA here is from genome assembly GCF_042186555.1 of Aquarana catesbeiana. Lineage (NCBI taxonomy): Eukaryota > Metazoa > Chordata > Amphibia > Anura > Ranidae > Aquarana > Aquarana catesbeiana. The sequence continues at coordinate 417,317,492 of NC_133329.1, read as the reverse complement.
AGGGTGTCGATGGATTGGAGAACATTTGGGGGTGTCGATGGATTGGACAACATTTGGGGGTGTCGATGGTTTGGAGAATATTCCGGGAGTGTCGATAATTTGGAGAACATTTGGGGGTGTCGATGGTTTGGAAAACATTTGGGGGTGTTGATGGTTTGGAGAATATTTGGGGGTGTCGATGGTTTGGGGAACACTTGGGGGTGTCGATGGATTGGAGAATATTTGGGGGTGTCGATGGTTTGGAGAATATTCCGGGGGTGTCGATGGTTTGGAGAACATTTGGGGGTGTCGATGGTTTGAAAAACATTTGGGGGTGTCGATGGTTTGGAGAATATTCCGGGGGTGTCGATGGTTTGGAGAACATTTGGGGGTGTCGATGGTTTGGAGAACATTTGGGGGTGTCGATGATTTGGAGAATATTCCGGGGGTGTCGATGGTTTGGAGAACATTTGGGGGTGTCGATGGTTTGGAGAATATTCCGGGAGTGTTGATGGATTGGAGAACATTTGGGGGTGTCGATGGTTTGGAGAACATTTGGGGGTGTCGATGGTTTGGAGAACACTTGGGGGTGTCGATGGTTTGGAGAACATTTGGGGGTGTCGATGGTTTGGAGAATATTCCGGGAGTGTTGATGGATTGGAGAACATTTGGCGGTGTCAATGGATTGGAGAATATTTGGGGGTGTCGATGGTTTGGAGAATATTCCATGGTGTTGATGGATTGGAGAATATTTGGGGGTGTCGATGGTTTGGAGAATATTCCGGGGGGGCAATGGATTGGAGAATATTTGGTGGTGTTAATGGATTGCAGAATATTTGGGGGTGTCGATGATTTGGAGAATATTCAGGGGTGTTGATGGATTGTAGAATATTCAGGGGTGTCGATGGTTGGAGAACATTTAGGGGTGTCGATGGAATGGAGAATATTTGGGGGTGTCGATGGATTGGAGACTATTTCAGGGTGTCGATGGATTGGAGACTATTTGGGGGTGTCGATGGATTGGAGAATATTTGGGGGTGAGGATGGTTTGGAGAATATACCGGGGTGTTGATGGATTGTAGAATATTCAGGGGTGTCGATGGTTGGAGAAAATTTAGGGGTGTCGATGGAATGGAGAATATTTGGGGGTGTCGATGGATTGGAGAATATTTGGGGGTGTCGATGGTTTGGAGAATATTCCGGGGTGTTGATGGATTGGAGAATATTTGGGGGTGTCGATGGTTTGGAGAATATTCTGGGGTGTCAATGGATTGGAGAATATTTGGGGGTGTCGATGGTTTGGAGAATATTCCGGGGTGTCGATGATTAGAGAACATTTGGGGGTGTCGATGGATTGGAGAATATTTGGGGGTGTTGATGGTTTGGAGAATATTCCAGGGTGTTGATGGATTGGAGAATATTTGGGGGTGTCAATGATTTGGAGAATATTCTCGGGGTGTCGTTGAATTCGAGAATATTCGGGGGTGTCGATGGTTTGGAGAATATTCAGGGGTGTCGATGAATTGGAGAACATTTGGGGGTGTCGATGGTTTGGAAAATATTCTGGGGTGTGTCGATGGATTGGAGAATTTTTGGGGGTGTCGATGGTTTGGAAAATATTCTGGGGTGTGTCAATGGATTGGAGAATTTTTGGGGGTGTCAATACTTTGGAGAATATTCTGGGGGGTGTCAATGGATTGGCGAATATTTGGGGGGGCGATGGTTTGGAGAATATTCCAGGGAGTGTCGATGGTTTGGAGAACATTTGAGGGTGTCGATGGATTGGAGAACATTTGGGGGTGTCGATGGATTGGAGAACATTTGGGGGTGTCGATGGTTTGGAGAATATTCCGGGGGTGTCGATTGTTTGGAGAACATTTGGGGGTGTCGATGGTTTGGAGAACATTTGGGGGTGTCGATGGTTTGGAGAATATTTGGGGGTGTCGATGGTTTGGGGAACATTTGGGGGTGCCGATGGATTGGAGAACATTTGGGGGTGTCGATGGATTGGAGAACATTTGGGGGTGTCGATAGATTGGAGAACATTTGGGGGTGACGATGGATTGGAGAACATTTGGGGGTGTCGATGGTTTGGGGAACATTTGGGGGTGTCGATGGATTGGAGAATATTTGGGGGTGTCAATGGTTTGGGGAACATTTGGGGGTGCCGATGGATTGGAGAACATTTGGGGGTGTCGATGGATTGGAGAACATTTGGGGGTGATGATGGATTGGAGAACATTTGGGGGTGTCGATGGTTTGGGGAACATTTGGGGGTGTCGATGGATTGGAGAATATTTGGGGGTGTCGATGGATTGGAGAACATTTGGGGGTGTCGATGGTTTGGAGAATATTCCGGGGGTGTCGATTGTTTGGAGAACATTTGGGGGTGTCGATGGTTTGGAGAACATTTGGGGGTGTCGATGGTTTGGAGAATATTTGGGGGTGTCGATGGTTTGGGGAACATTTGGGGGTGCCGATGGATTGGAGAACATTTGGGGGTGTCGATGGATTGGAGAACATTTGGGGGTGTCGATAGATTGGAGAACATTTGGGGGTGACGATGGATTGGAGAACATTTGGGGGTGTCGATGGTTTGGGGAACATTTGGGGGGTGTCGATAGATTGGAGAACATTGGGGTGTCGATGGTTTGGGGAACATTTGGGGGTGCCGATGGATTGGAGAACATTTGGGGGTGCCGATGGATTGGAGAATATTTGGGGATGTCGATGGATTGGAGAATATTTGGGGGTGTCGATGGATTGGAGAATATTTGGGGATGTCGATGGATTGGAGAATATTTGGGGGTGTCGATGGATTGGAGAATATTTGGGGGTGTCGATGGATTGGAGAATATTTGGGGGTGTTGATGGTTTGGAGAATATTCCAGGGTGTTGATGGATTGGAGAATATTTGGGGGTGTCAATGGTTTGGAGAATATTCCCGGGGTGTCGATGAATTAGAGAACATTTGAGGGTGTCGATGGTTTGGGGAACATTTGGGGGTGTCGATGGTTTGGGGAACATTTGGGGGTGTCGATGGATTGGAGAACATTTGGGGGTGCCGATGCATTGGAGAACATTTGGGGTGTCGATGGTTTGGGGAACATTTGGGGGTGCCGATGGATTGGGGAACATTTGGGGGTGTCGATGGTTTGGGGAACATTTGGGGGTGTCGATGGTTTGGAGAATATTTGGTGGTGTCGATGGTTTGGGGAACATTTGGGGGTGCCGATGGATTGGAGAACATTTGGGGGTGCCGATGCATTGGAGAACATTTGGGGTGTCGATGGTTTGGGGAACATTTGGGGGTGCCGATGGATTGGAGAACATTTGGGGGGTGTCGATAGATTGGAGAACATTGGGGTGTCGATGGTTTGGGGAACATTTGGGGGTGCCGATGGATTGGAGAACATTTGGGGGTGCCGATGGATTGGAGAACATTTGGGGGTGCCGATACATTGGAGAACATTTGGGGGTGTCAATGGTTTGGGGAACATTTGGGGGTGCCGATGGATTGGAGAACATTTGGGGGTGTCGATGGTTTGGGGAACATTTGGGGGTGCCGATGGATTGGAGAACATTTGGGGGTGTCGATGGATTGGAGAACATTTGGGGGTGTCGATAGATTGGAGAACATTTGGGGGTGACGATGGATTGGAGAACATTTGGGGGTGTCGATGGTTTGGGGAACATTTGGGGGGTGTCGATAGATTGGAGAACATTGGGGTGTCGATGGTTTGGGGAACATTTGGGGGTGCCGATGGATTGGAGAACATTTGGGGGTGCCGATGGATTGGAGAATATTTGGGGATGTCGATGGATTGGAGAATATTTGGGGGTGTCGATGGATTGGAGAATATTTGGGGATGTCGATGGATTGGAGAATATTTGGGGGTGTCGATGGATTGGAGAATATTTGGGGGTGTCGATGGATTGGAGAATATTTGGGGGTGTTGATGGTTTGGAGAATATTCCAGGGTGTTGATGGATTGGAGAATATTTGGGGGTGTCAATGGTTTGGAGAATATTCCCGGGGTGTCGATGAATTAGAGAACATTTGAGGGTGTCGATGGTTTGGGGAACATTTGGGGGTGTCGATGGTTTGGGGAACATTTGGGGGTGTCGATGGATTGGAGAACATTTGGGGGTGCCGATGCATTGGAGAACATTTGGGGTGTCGATGGTTTGGGGAACATTTGGGGGTGCCGATGGATTGGGGAACATTTGGGGGTGTCGATGGTTTGGGGAACATTTGGGGGTGTCGATGGTTTGGAGAATATTTGGTGGTGTCGATGGTTTGGGGAACATTTGGGGGTGCCGATGGATTGGAGAACATTTGGGGGTGCCGATGCATTGGAGAACATTTGGGGTGTCGATGGTTTGGGGAACATTTGGGGGTGCCGATGGATTGGAGAACATTTGGGGGGTGTCGATAGATTGGAGAACATTGGGGTGTCGATGGTTTGGGGAACATTTGGGGGTGCCGATGGATTGGAGAACATTTGGGAGTGCCGATGGATTGGAGAACATTTGGGGGTGCCGATGCATTGGAGAACATTTGGGGGTGTCAATGGTTTGGGGAACATTTGGGGGTGTCGATGGTTTGGGGAACATTTGGGGGTGTCGATGGATTGGAGAATATTTGGGGGTGTCAATGGTTTGGGGAACATTTGGGGTTGCCGATGGATTGGAGAACATTTGGGGGTGACGATGGATTGGAGAACATTTGGGGGGTGTCGATAGATTGGAGAACATTTGGGGGTGTCGATGCATTGGAGAACATTTGGGGGTGTCGATGCATTGGAGAACATTTGGGGGTGTGCATGCATTGGAGAACATTTGGGGGTGTCGATGGTTTGAAGAACATTTGGGGGGTGTCGATAGATTGGAGAACATTTGGGGGTGTCGATGGACTCGCTGAGATGAACCTCCATATAGTGAATTATCCGGCTCGGCTGTCACTGGAAGCAGCTTCTCTCCTCTTGCCGCGGTGGATTGTACACCGGCTCGCAGCGCAGCCCCCAGGGATCCCCCCCACCACACAGCGTGTAATTACCTTTTTTTATTGCAGGCTGATTGCATTCAAATTAAAGGCGTATTAACCCCCGCGATTTCCGCCCGCCTAGGACTCTGGATAAGGCGAGATAGCGGCTCCTCTCCCATTTCCTCCATTCCAATTTAATTAAATTCCCTCTAATTATAATTTTACTAAAATGCTGCAGATTTGCGGTTATTATGTCTTTGGAAATGTGAAGCGGAGGAAGAATAAGGCGTGAAAATGGGCCGCATGCGGGAACTGGACTGTCAGCAAATTCCGGCAAAATTAATTATTTCAGCTTGATAAACCTTTTCATCTATTTGACTCGTTTTACAGAAAAGCCAATTAATAATGTCAAACACACTTTGGCTCGGGGGAGCGGCTCCCTCTAATGAGGCTGTTTACTGTACGGCGGCTGGAGCAGCGCAGATCACCCGGAGATGCTACAATCACCGCACTCCTGTCAGCCATGTCTGCTTATCTCCGCGCCGGGGCCAATCCGCACTTTGTCAGGAGTACTAACAAGTGCCGGAGAAGCGTACATGACTGTCCGACTCTAGATGAGTTATTTAATTAACCGCCAGCAAATGAATCACTAATGTGCCCTATCGCCGGTCCGCCTCATCTATGGTGCGTGGAACTGGCTGTAATCAATTCCCAGATCCAGAGAACACCGGATCCCCACTTTAGAACAAAAACGCCACGTATCCAGTCCACAAACCGGGGTGTGACCCTGTAGTATGTTCTCCTCAGGGTGTGGCCTTGCAATATATTCTCCTTGGGGTGTGGCCCTGTAGTATATTCTCCTTGGGGTGTGGCCCTGTAGTATATTCTCCTTGGGGTGTGACCCTGTAGTATGTTCTCCTCGGGGTGTGGCCTTGCAGTATATTCTTCTTGGGGTGTGGTCCTGTAGTATATTCTCCTCAGGGTGTGGTCCTGTAGTATATTCTCCTCAGGGTGTGGCCCTGGAGTATATTGTCCTTGGGGTGTGGCCCTTTAGTTTATTCTCCTCGAGGTGCCGTCCCTCTATTATATTCTCCCCTGGCGGTGTGGTCCTGTAGTATATTCTCCTTGGGGTGTGGCCCTGTAGAATATACTCCTTGGGGTGTGGCCCTGTAGAATATTCTCCTTGGGGTGTGGCCCTGCAGTATATTCTACTTGGGGTGTGGCCCTGTAGTATATTCTCCTTGGGGTGTGGCCCTGTAGTATATTCTCCTTGGGGTGTTGCCCTGTAGTATATTCTCCTCGGGGTGTGGCCCTGCAGTATATTCTCCTTGGGGTGTTGCCCTGTAGTATATTCTCCTTGGGGTGTGGCCCTGTAGTATACTCTCCTTGGGGTGTGGCCCTCTAGTATATTCTCCTTGGGGTGTTGCCCTGTAGTATATTCTCCTCGGGGTGTGGCCCTGTAGTATATTCTCCTTGGGGTGTGGCCCTGTAGTATATTCTCCTTGGGGTGTGGCCCTGTAGAATATTCTCCTTGGGGTGTGGCCCTGTAGTATATTCTCCTCAGGGTGTGGCCCTGTAGTATATTCTCATTGGGGTGTGGCCCTTTAGTTTATTCTCCTTAAGGTGCCGTCCCTCTATTATATTCTCTTTGGGGTGTGGCCCTGTAGAATATTCTCCTTGGGGTGTGGTCCTGTAGTATATTCTCCTTGGGGTGTGGCCCTGTAGAATATTCTCCTTGGGGTGTGGTCCTGTAGTATATTCTCCTTGGGGTGTGGCCCTGTAGAATATTCTCCTTGGGGTGTGGCCCTGTAGAGTATTCTCCTAGGGGTGTGGCCCTGCAGTATATTCTCCTTGGGGTGTGGCCCTGTAGTATATTCTCCTTGGGGTGTTGCCCTGTAGTATATTCTCCTTGGGGTGTGGCCCTGTAGGTTATTCTCCTTGGGGTGTGGCCCTGTAGTATATTCTCCTTGGGGTGTTGCCCTGCAGTATATTCTCCTTGGGGTGTGGCCCTGTAGTATATTCTCCTTGGGGTGTGGCCCTGTAGAATATCCTCCTTGGGTGTGGCCCTGTAGTATATTCTCCTCGGGATGTGGCCCTGTAGTATATTCTCCTTGGGGTGTGGCCCTGTAGAATATTCTCCTTGGGGTGTGGCCCTGTAGAGTATTCTCCTAGGGGTGTGGCCCTGCAGTATATTCTCCTTGGGGTGTGGCCCTGTAGTATATTCTCCTCGGGATGTGGCCCTGTAGTATATTCTCCTTGGGGTGTGGCCCTGTAGAATATTCTCCTTGGGGTGTGGCCCTGTAGGTTATTCTCATTGGGGTGTGGCCCTGTAGTATATTCTCCTTGGGGTGTTGCCCTGCAGTATATTCTCCTTGGGGTGTGGCCCTGTAGTATATTCTCCTTGGGGTGTGGCCCTGTAGAATATCCTCCTTGGGTGTGGCCCTGTAGTATATTCTCCTCCGGGTGTGGCCCTGTAGTATATTCTCCTTGGGGTGTTGCCCTGTAGTATATTCTCCTCAGGGTGTGGCCCTGTAGGTTATTCTCCTTGGGGTGTGGCCCTGTAGTATATTCTCCTCGGGGTGTGGCCCTGTAGTATATTCTCCTCAGGGTGTGGCCCTGTAGTATATTCTCCTTGGGGTGTTGCCATGTAGTATATTCTCCTGGGGGTGTGGCCCTGTAGTATATTCTCCTCGGGGTGTGGCCCTGTAGGTTATTCTCCTTGGGGTGTGGCCCTGTAGAATATTCCCCTTGGGGTGTGGCCCTGTAGAATATTCTCCTTGGGGTGTGGCCCTGTAGTATATTCTCCTTGGGTGTGGCCCTGTAGAATATCCTCCTTGGGGTGTGGCCCTGTAGTATATTCTCCTCGGGATGTGGCCCTGTAGTATATTCTCCTTGGGGTGTGGCCCTGTAGAATATTCTCCTTGGGGTGTGGCCCTGTAGGTTATTCTCCTTGGGGTGTGGCCCTGTAGTATATTCTCCTTGGGGTGTTGCCCTGCAGTATATTCTCCTTGGGGTGTGGCCCTGTAGTATATCCTCCTTGGGGTGTGGCCCTGTAGAATATCCTCCTTGGGTGTGGCCCTGTAGTATATTCTCCTCGGGGTGTGGCCCTGTAGTATATTCTCCTTGGGGTGTTGCCCTGTAGTATATTCTCCTGGGGGTGTGGCCCTGTAGAATATCCTCCTTGGGGTGTGGCCCTGTAGTATATTCTCCTTGGGGTGTTGCCCTGTAGTATATTCTCCTGGGGGTGTGGCCCTGTAGAATATCCTCCTTGGGGTGTGGCCCTGTAGTATATTCTCCTGGGGGTGTGGCCCTGTAGAATATCCTCCTTGGGGTGTGGCCCTGTAGTATATTCTCCTTGGGTGTGGCCCTGTAGTATATTCTCCTCGGGGTGTGGCCCTGTAGAATATTCTCCTTGGGGTGTGGCCCTGTAGGTTATTCTCCTTGGGGTGTGGCCCTGTAGTATATTCTCCTCGGGGTGTAGCCCTGTAGTATATTCTCCTCAGGGTGTGGCCCTGTAGTATATTCTCCTTGGGGTGTGGCCCTGTAGAATATCCTCCTTGGGTGTGGCCCTGTAGTATATTCTCCTCGGGGTGTGGCCCTGTAGTATATTCTCCTTGGGGTGTTGCCCTGTAGTATATTCTCCTGGGGGTGTGGCCCTGTAGAATATCCTCCTTGGGGTGTGGCCCTGTAGGTTATTCTCCTTGGGGTGTGGCCCTGTAGTATATTCTCCTTGGGGTGTGGCCCTGTAGTATATTCTCCTTGGGGTGTTGCCCTGTAGTATATTCTCCTGGGGGTGTGGCCCTGTAGAATATCCTCCTTGGGGTGTGGCCCTGTAGTATATTCTCCTGGGGGTGTGGCCCTGTAGAATATCCTCCTTGGGGTGTGGCCCTGTAGTATATTCTCCTTGGGTGTGGCCCTGTAGTATATTCTCCTCGGGGTGTGGCCCTGTAGAATATTCTCCTTGGTGTGTGGCCCTGTAGGTTATTCTCCTGGGGGTGTGGCCCTGTAGAATATTCTCCTTGGGGTGTGGCCCTGTAGAATATCCTCCTTGGGGTGTGGCCCTGTAGTATATTCTCCTTGGGTGTGGCCCTGTAGTATATTCTCCTTGGGTGTGGCCCTGTAGAATATCCTCCTTGGGGTGTGGCCCTGTAGTATATTCTCCTTGGGTGTGGCCCTGTAGAATATCCTCCTTGGGGTGTGGCCCTGTAGTATATTCTCCTTGGGTGTGGCCCTGTAGAATATTCCCCTTGGGGTGTGGCCCTGTAGAATATTCTCCTTGGGGTGTGGCCCTGTAGTATATTCTCCTTGGGTGTGGCACTGTAGAATATCCTCCTTGGGGTGTGGCCCTGTAGTATATTCTCCTTGGGGTGTGGCCCTGTAGTATATTCTCCTTGGGGTGTGGCCCTGTAGGTTATTCTCCTTGGGGTGTGGCCCTGTAGTATATTCTCCTCGGGGTGTGGCCCTGTAGTATATTCTCCTTGGGGTGTTGCCCTGCAGTATATTCTCCTTGGGGTGTGGTCCTGTAGTATATTCTCCTTGGGGTGTTGCCCTGCAGTATATTCTCCTTGGGGTGTGGCCCTGTAGTATATTCTCCTTGGGGTGTGGCCCTGTAGAATATCCTCCTTGGGTGTGGCCCTGTAGTATATTCTCCTCGGGGTGTGGCCCTGTAGGTTATTCTCCTTGGGGTGTGGCCCTGTAGTATATTCTCCTTGGGGTGTGGCCCTGTAGTATATTCTCCTTGGGGTGTTGCCCTGTAGTATATTCTCCTGGGGGTGTGGCCCTGTAGAATATCCTCCTTGGGGTGTGGCCCTGTAGTATATTCTCCTGGGGGTGTGGCCCTGTAGAATATCCTCCTTGGGGTGTGGCCCTGTAGTATATTCTCCTTGGGTGTGGCCCTGTAGTATATTCTCCTCGGGGTGTGGCCCTGTAGAATATTCTCCTTGGGGTGTGGCCCTGTAGGTTATTCTCCTTGGGGTGTGGCCCTGTAGTATATTCTCCTCGGGGTGTGGCCCTGTAGTATATTCTCCTCAGGGTGTGGCCCTGTAGGTTATTCTCCTTGGGGTTTGGCCCTGTAGTATATTCTCCTTGGGGTGTTGCCCTGTAGGTTATTCTCCTCGGGGTGTGGCCCTGTAGGTTATTCTCCTTGGGGTGTTGCCATGTAGTATATTCTCCTGGGGGTGTTGCCCTGTAGTATATTCTCCTGGGGGTGTGGCCCTGTAGAATATTCTCCTTGGGGGTGTGGCCCTGTAGAATATCCTCCTTGGGGTGTGGCCCTGTAGTATATTCTCCTTGGGTGTGGCCCTGTAGTATATTCTCCTTGGGTGTGGCCCTGTAGAATATCCTCCTTGGGGTGTGGCCCTGTAGTATATTCTCCTTGGGTGTGGCCCTGTAGAATATCCTCCTTGGGGTGTGGCCCTGTAGTATATTCTCCTTGGGTGTGGCCCTGTAGAATATTCCCCTTGGGGTGTGGCCCTGTAGAATATTCTCCTTGGGGTGTGGCCCTGTAGTATATTCTCCTTGGGTGTGGCCCTGTAGAATATTCTCCTTGGGGTGTGGCCCTGTAGAATATTCTCCTCGGGGTGTGGCCCTGCAGTATATTCCCCTTGGGGTGTGGCCCTGTAGAATATTCTCCTTGGGGTGTGGCCCTGCAGTATATTCTCCTTGGGGTGTAGCTCTGTAGTATACTCTCCTTGGGGTGTGGCCCTCTAGTATATTCTCCTTGGGGTGTGGCCCTGCAGTATATTCTCCTTGGGGTGTGGCCCTGCAGTATATTCTCCTTGAGGTGTGGCCCTGCAGTATATTCTCCTTGGGGTGCCATCCCTCTATTATATTCTCCCCTGGAGGTGTGGTCCTGTAGTATGTTCTACTTGGGGTGTGGCCTTGCAGTATATTCTTCTTGGGGTGTGGCCCTGTATTATATTATCCTCGGGGTGTGGTCCTGTAGTATATTATCCTTGGCGTCTGGCCCTTTAGAATATTCTCCTTCGGTGTGGCCCTGTAGTATATTCTCCTCGGGGTGTGGCCCTGTATTATATTCTTGGGGTGTGGTCCTGTAGAATATTCTCCTTGGGGTGTGACCCTGTAGAATATTCTCCTTGGGGTGTGGCCCTCTGGTATATTCTCCTTGGGGTGTGGCCCTGCAGTATATTCCCCTTGGGGTGTGGCCCTGCAGTATATTCTCCTTGGGGTGTGGCCCTGTATTATATTCTCGGGGTGTGGTCCTGTAGTATATTCTCCTTGGGGTGTGGCCCTGTAGAATATTCTCCTTGGGGTGTGACCCTGCAGTGTATTCTCCTTGGGGTGTGGCCCTGCAGTATATTCTCCTTGGGGTGTGGCCCTGCAGTATATTCTCCTTGGGGTGTGGCCCTGTAGAATATTCTTCTTGTGGTGTGGCCTTGTAATATATTCTCCTTGGGGTGTGGCCCTGTAGTATATTCTGCTAGGGGCGTGGCCTTTTAACATTTTCCCAATGGGTGTGGACCTTCAACATGTTCCTTGGGGGTGTAGACATATGATCATTTCTTTGATAGGTATGGTCCCCAATATGCCCCTTTAGGGGGCGTGGCCCTGAAGACTGTTCCCTGGGGGTATGTTCCTTTGTAGTGTGACCATGTAGTAGGTTCCTCAGGGGTGTGGCCCAGCAATATTTTCTACAACTCCCATTAGGATAAAAAACATCAATAAAATATGGGCCCAGAGATGTAAAATGAGACCCAGAGACACAATATAAAAACTGGGGACATAATATGGGGCCCTGAGACACAATGTGGGGCCCTGAGACTCATTATGAGAACCAGAGACAGATCAGAGTCAGTATATTGTGGAGTGATGCTCTGCAGGTGGGGGAGGGGTCAGTATATTGTGGAGTGATGCTCTGCAGGTGGGGGAGGGGTCAGTATATTGTGGAGTGTGCACCCTCTTATATGTCCCCCCCGTGCACCCTCTTATATGTCCCCCCCATGCACCCTCTTATATGTCCCCCCCGTGCACCCTCTTATATGTCCCCCCGTGCACGCTTTTATATGTCCCCCCCGTGCACCCTATTATATGTCCCCCCCGTGCACCCTTTTATATGTCCCCCCCGTGCACCCTTTTATATGTCCCCCCCGTGCACCCTTTTATATGTCCCCCCGTGCACCCTTTTATATGTCCCCCCCGTGCACCCTTTTATATGTCCCCCCCGTGCACCCTTTTATATGTCCCCCCGTGCACCCTTTTATATGTCCCCCCCGTGCACCCTTTTATATGTCCCCCCCGTGCACCCTTTTATATGTCCCCCCGTGCACCCTTTTATATGTCCCCCCGTGCACCCTTTTATATGTCCCCCCGTGCACCCTTTTATATGTCCCCCCCGTGCACCCTTTTATATGTCTCCCCCGTGCACCCTTTTATATGTCCCCCCCGTGCACCCTTTTATATGTCCCCCCGTGCACCCTTTTATATGTCCCCCCCGTGCACCCTTTTATATGTCCCCCCCGTGCACCCTTTTATATGTCCCCCCGTGCACCCTTTTATATGTCCCCCCCGTGCACCCTTTTATATGTCCCCCCCGTGCACCCTTTTATATGTCCCCCCGTGCACCCTTTTATATGTCCCCCCCGTGCACCCTTTTATATGTCCCCCCCGTGCACCCTTTTATATGTCCCCCCCGTGCACCCTTTTATATGTCCCCCCCGTGCACCCTTTTATATGCCCCACCCGTGCACCCTCTTATATGTCCCCCCGTGCACCGTCTTATATGTCCCCCCTGTGCACCCTTTTATATGTCCCCCCGTGCACCCTTTTATATGTCCCCCCGTGCACCCTTTTATATGTCCCCCCCGTGCACCCTCTTATATGTCCCCCCCGTGCACCCTCTTATATGTCCCCCCCGTGCACCCTTTTATATGTCCCCCCCGTGCACCCTTTTATATGTCCCCCCCGTGCACCCTTTTATATGTCCCCCCCGTGCACCCTTTTATATGTCCCCCCCGTGCACCCTTTTATATGCCCCACCCGTGCACCCTCTTATATGTCCCCCCGTGCACCGTCTTATATGTCCCCCCCGTGCACCCTTTTATATGCCCCCCCGTGCACCCTTTTATATGCCCCCCCCGTGCACCCTTTTATATGCTTCACCCGTGCACCCTCTTATATGTCCCCCCGTGCACCGTCTTATATGTCCCCCCCGTGCACCCTTTTATATGCCCCCCCGTGCACCCTTTTATATGCCCCCCCGTGCACCCTTTTATATGTCCCCCCGTGCACCCTCTTATATGTCCCCCCCGTGCACCCTTTTATATGTCCCCCCCGTGCACCCTCTTATATGTCCCCCCCATGCACCCTTTTATATGTCCCCCTCGTGCACCCTTTTATATGTCCCCCCCGTGCACCCTTTTATATGTCCCCCCCGTGCACCCTTTTATATGTCCCCCCGTGCACCCTTTTATATGTCCCCCCCGTGCACCCTTTTATATGTCCCCCCCGTGCACCCTTTTATATGTCCCCCCCGTGCACCCTTTTATATGTCCCCCCCGTGCACCCTCTTATATGTCCCCCCGTGCACCCTTTTATATGTCCCCCCGTGCACCCTTTTATATGTCCCCCCTGTGCACCCTTTTATATGTCCCCCCCGTGCACCGTCTTATATGTCCCCCCTGTGCACCCTTTTATATGTCCCCCCTGTGCACCCTTTTATATGTCCCCCCTGTGCACTCTCTTATATGTCCCCCCGTGCACCCTTTTATATGTCACCCCCGTGCACCCTTTTATATGTCCCCCCTGTGCACCCTTTTATATGTCCCCCCTGTGCACCCTTTTATATGTCCCCCCTGTGCACCCTTTTATATGTCCCCCCGTGCACCCATTTATATGTCACCCCCTGCACCCTCTTATATGTCCCCCCGGTGCACCACGTCATATGTCCCCCCACCACCACGCTGTCTGCGCAACCTCTTATATGTCCCCCCCGTGCACCCTCTTATATGTCCCCCCCGTGCACCCTTTTATATGTCCCCCCCGTGCACCCTTTTATATCTCCCCCCCGTGCACCCTTTTATATGTCCCCCCCGTGCACCCTTTTATATGCCCCACCCGTGCACCCTCTTATATGTCCCCCCGTGCACCCTTTTATATGCCCCCCCGTGCACCCTTTTATATGTCCCCCCCGTGCACCCTCTTATATGTCCCCCCCGTGCACCCTTTTATATGTCCCCCCCGTGCACCCTCTTATATGTCCCCCCCGTGCACCCTTTTATATGTCCCCCCCGTGCACCCTTTTATATGTCCCCCCCGTGCACCCTTTTATATGTCCCCCCGTGCACCCTTTTATATGTCCCCCCCGTGCACCCTTTTATATGTCCCCCCCGTGCACCCTTTTATATGTCCCCCCCGTGCACCCTTTTATATGTCCCCCCCGTGCACCCTCTTATATGTCCCCCCGTGCACCCTTTTATATGTCCCCCCGTGCACCCTTTTATATGTCCCCCCTGTGCACCCTTTTATATGTCCCACCCCCTGCACCCTCTTATATGTCCCCCCGGTGCACCACGTCATATGTCCCCCCACCACCACGCTGTCTGCGCAACCTTTTATATGTCCCCCCCGTGCACCCTTTTATATGTCCCCCCCGTGCACCCTCTTATATGTCCCCCCCGTGCACCCTCTTATATGTCCCCCCGTGCACCCTTTTATATGTCCCCCCGTGCACCCTTTTATATGTCCCCCCTGTGCACCCTTTTATATGTCCCCCCTGTGCACCCTTTTATATGTCCCCCCCGTGCACCGTCTTATATGTCCCCCCTGTGCACCCTTTTATATGTCCCCCCTGTGCACCCTTTTATATGTCCCCCCTGTGCACTCTCTTATATGTCCCCCCGTGCACCCTTTTATATGTCACCCCCGTGCACCGTCTTATATGTCCCCCCTGTGCACCCTTTTATATGTCCCCCCCGTGCACCGTCTTATATGTCCCCCCTGTGCACCCTTTTATATGTCCCCCCTGTGCACCCTTTTATATGTCCCCCCTGTGCACCCTTTTATATGTCCCCCCGTGCACCCATTTATATGTCACCCCCTGCACCCTCTTATATGTCCCCCCGGTGCACCACGTCATATGTCCCCCCACCACCACGCTGTCTGCGCAACCTCTTATATGTCCCCCCCGTGCACCCTCTCATATGACCCCCCATCACCCTGTACGTACACCACGTTATATGTCCCCCCCACCCTGTACGTGTATCCCTTTCTATGTCCCCCTTTCGGATGATTTGTGGAGAGTTTCCCAGCACTGGGCCCATCCTGAGCTCTTCTGGGGTGAAGGGCTACATTCAAGGCTGCAGTCCACAATCTGGACACCTTGGGAAGAAATGCAGCCAGGTACACAGAAGAAGAACACTGTCCTACAGTCCCACCTTTCCCAACACGTTTCCAGCCCTGAAGAAGGGGGTCTGACCCTGAAACGTGTTGTATATTGCTTGTTTATGAGATTTTTAATGAACAGAAACTCTTTTAGACTTACCTCCACATCTTCTGAGACAACCCTCAGACATTGGAGGGTCCACTCATCCCAGGATCCCCCCCACCCCAAAGTACAGCAGCCACACTTCACTGCAAGGTCCAGAATACCCATCCAAACCAATATTGTCCGGTCATGGTGCTGAGGGCACCGAGCAATCACCTGCAACTATGTCCTGGAAATGTACTGAGATACAGGGGCAAGGACTTTGTGAAATATCTTGTTCTGAAGTATGTCTAGTATTCCCTCAAGGCAACAAGAGAAGAATGCAGTGTGTGTGGCCTATCAGTCCAGATTTCTCCATCTTCTTCACCATAAGGGTGGACTCCTCCCCCTACACACCGGCACACGCCTTGGCCTAGTGATCACCAGAGGAAGAAGAGCTGATGGTTTTATGGAAGCTGAAATACAAAGGAGGTCTTCCTCTTCTTAAACTGACCAACTGCAATCAGATCCCCGACTGCAGAGAGGACACCATCAATGGCCTCACCCAAGCCCAGGTCCACCCCATGAAGACCCATCTATACAGCATTACAGAAATGGCATGGTGGAAGCTCCTTATCTTTAGAGACTTGGGTTGGTTATTGTAGGTTATTCTCGGAGGTTGGGTTGGTATTGTAGGTTATCCTTGGAGGTTGGGTTGACTATTGTAGGTTATCCTAGGAGGTTGGGTTGACTATTGTAGGTTATCCTAGGAGGTTGGGTTATTGTAGGTTATCCTTGGAGGTTGGGTTATTGTAGGTTATCCTTGGAGGTTGGGTTATTGTAGGTTATCCTCGAAGGTTGGGTTTTTGTAAGTTAACCTTGGAGGTTGGGTTATTGTAGGTTATCCTCGGAGCTTGGATTATTGTAAGTCATCCTCAGAGTTTGGGTTATTGTAGGTTATCCTCGGAGGTTGGGTTATTGTAAGTTATTCTCGGAGGTTAGGTTATTGTAAGTTATTCTCTGAGGTTGGTATAGTGTAGGTTATCCTCGGTGGTTGGGTTGGTTATTGTAGGTTATCCTTGGAGGTTGGGTTGGTTATTGTAGGTTATCCTTGGAGTTTGGGTTATTTTGGTTTTTAAAGAAGAGGCCGCCTGGACACAAAGCTTTGGTTCTAGGTGTCCACCTACAAGACCATCTTTGAGGATAGGAATGCAACGCACACACTTCACAAAATGTCTATTGCTATGATTGTGGTAAATAGAAACCACATCTGACTGTATGGGAGGTCTTCATCACCAGTGTTACAGATGACCATTGACAAGGTATGGTGGGCAAAGAAATTCCAGAGAACAATGAAACAAATACTCCCCAGTCCATAGACACAGTAGTGAGCTCAGATCCTCGCCCACATTAAAAGAATCTCGATGACCACACAGTCTACCATGCAAACCATCCAACTTCCAAGTCAATGCCGCCAACAACTCCATTATCCGATGTGGAGACCTTTCACCAAAATGTGAACTTCTATTCTAACTATACATCCCTACCCCCACCTCATTCAGAAAACCTCCATGTATCTTATTCGCTGGAGCTAGAGACCGCACTGGACCAGTAGAATGGTTTGTACTAGATATTAGGTATTCACATGGGTGAAGGATAGTGTGGATCTCTATTTGGAGATATGGGCTAGTACCTTGCTGGTAGAACAGAGCTGTCGCTTCAGCAGAGAAGATACTTGAGTCAGGAGAGAGGAGTCCCCGGTGTCCAGAATAAGGAAACTCATGATAAAGAATATTGAATTGTTTATTTGAGGAATAACATGTACGGTTAGAGCCAACATGTTTTGGGGGAATTGCCTCCCCCTTCTTCAGGCATGTTGGTACATTCTAACGGAGAAGGGTAGGCTCTGCAGTTGTACCTACGTTTCTCATGAAAGCTGATGACTGCTTGTGAGATGCAGAGACAGCAATAAAAATAAAAATCTTATGGAAACTGGGGAATAGATTATCCGTATACTTACCTGCCTTCTCTCCCCACCCTCGAGCCCCTTAGTTTACTCGCTGGGCATGGAGGCGTTGCCTTTTCTCTGACTGCTGGGAAGATTCCATCACCAGAAGAATGACATGTATTAGTGAAATCTCCCAAGAGTTTGTTGATTCTGCAAGGTTTCTGCATTCAAGAAAATGGCCAGGTCTCACACTGCATATGAGATTTGGACAGAATGTCATCAGGGTTGGCCTGATTCAGGATCCAAGAAGAAGTAGCGGAATGATGCACTGCTGAAGATGGAGCTGCAGGATGAGAGGAGCCATTGCAGAGTAGTGGATTCTGGAGAGACAGCAGATAGATGAGAACTTATTGTCAGGCTCATAGAACAGTAATCAGTATCATGGTTTCAACGCTGCAGGTAGGGTAAGATTCTCTTACATAATGAGCAGTCTACCCAACCCATGTAATTTTGCAAAATCGGTGATTATAACAGCAAGTTTTCATTCCAGCAATCTACTGACAATGAAAGACACTGGGATGTTCCAAATGGGAAATGTGGAGGAATTATTTAAGGAGTTTAGGACCTTCTCTCCATCTTCCTAGTGCTTCTTCAGCTGGGATGATCCGTTTGATGTCAGCCTCATAATCTGTTCAAGTTCCAGAGTCCCCAATATTCTCAGTCTGTGGCCATTCTGACCCTGGGTGCCTAGTTGGTCCTGAATGGACTAATTCCTACTTCACCTGGAGCTTTCAATAGAGAAAGCTGTCATAAAAGCCTCAATAGACATTATTATTATTATTATTATTATACAGGATTTATATAGCGCCAACAGTTTACGCAGCACTTTACAATATAAAAGGGAGACAATACAGTTATAATGCAAAAAATACAAGAGGATTAAGAGGGCCCTGCTCAGAAGAGCTTACAATCTAATAACTCTAATAATAATAATCTAATAACATGACCTGCACCTTCCCCCGCTATTCATGCAAATGTGGAAGATCTCAGCCATCTACAAAGATTTGCAGAATTTTTTCAACTTGAGACTTTGGCCATGATGAACGACCAGCAAAGTTTTCACACCGACCGACCCGTCGTACAGACGGAATGTATGTTGCCAGCACAAGTTTATCACAGTGCAGAAGGGAAAGTTGTGAAATGTGCACATTTCTGTAGAATATGGACAGATTGGTTGGATTTGGACAGACTGGTGGAATATGGACAGATTGGGATCATGTAGAGAGACTGGTGGAGTATGGACAGATTGGCGGAAAATGGACAGATTGTGGTCATGTAGAGAGACTGGTGGAGTATGGACAGATTGGTGAAATATGGACAGACTGGTGAAATATGGACAGATTGGTGGAATATGGACAGATTGTGGTCATGTAGAGAGATTGGTAGAGTATGGACAGATTGGTGAAATATGGACAGACTGGTGAAATATGGACAGACTGGTGGAATATGGACAGGTTGGGGTCATGTAGAGAGACTGGTGGAATATGGACAAATTGATGGAATATGGACAGATTGGTAGATTATGGACAGATTGGGGTAATGTAGACAAACTTGTAAATTATGGACAGACTGGTGAAATATGGACAGACTGGTGGAATATGGACAGATTGGGGTCATGTAAAGAGACTGGTGGAATATGGACAGATTGAGGTCATGTAGAGAGACTGGTGGAATATGGACAGATTGGTGGAATATGGACAGATTGGGGTCATGTAGAGAGACTGGTGGAATGTGGACAGATTGGTGGAATATGGACAGATTGAGGTCATGTAGAGAGACTGGTGGAATGTGGACAGATTGGTGGAATATGGACAGATTGGGGTCATGTAGAGAGACTGGTGGAATGTGGACAGATTGGTGGAATATGGACAGATTGGGGTCATGTAGAGAGACTGGTGGAATATGGACAGATTGGGGTCATGTAGAGAGACTGGTGGAATATGGACAGGTTGGGGTCATGTAGAGAGACTGATGGAATGTGGACAGATTGGTGGAATATGGACAGATTGGGGTCATGTAGAGAGACTGGTGGAATATGGGCAGACTGGTGGAATGTGGACACATTGGGGTCATGTATAGAGATTGGTGAAAATAAAGGCTTACATTTGGGGAAATCAATAGAAAAGTGGTGTCTCAGAGATTGCTCCTCCCAAGCCTTCTCCCTTGGCTGCAGCGAATTATGACCTGGTTCAGGGTGGGTTACTTTGTAGATAAAATTGGGCCAAAAGTCTTTAGCAATTGGTGAACTAAATCTACAAGTAGATTTCATAGGATGGTTGTCACCTTAAGAAAATAGGGGCAGAGTGGGACTGGAGATAGTCCACCTCTTTATAAATTGTGAAGGACAATCAGCTCCCTGTCTTCTCATTCTTCTCTCTCTGTCCATCTCTCACATATTTTCTCTTTCCTTTTTTCTCTCAGGGTGAAGATGATGACAGGTAGATGATGTGCAGAAGGCCACCCTAGAAGTAAAGTTAGAAGTTAGGTGTGTAGTTATCACTCTTCACCACTTGTTTCCCCAAACCTGTCTTTTGGATTCAATTTGCATGGGAAGTTTTATCTAGGGGAAGATGGGGGTTACACTAGTGCAGGGATATGCAATTAGCGGACCTCCAGCTGTTACAGAACTACAAGTCCCACGAGGCATAGCAAGACTCTGACAGCCACAAGCATGGCACCCAGAGGCAGAGGCATGATGGGACTTGTAGTTTTGCAACAGCTGGAGGTCTGCTAATTGCATATCCCTGCACTAGTGTGTTCTCTGCCATGGACGTCAGATGCCATCTTGGGAGAGCTTTTGTCTGATTGGAGATTGGAGATTTGGAGACAGAATGGTTATATATAGCCTCTGCTGTGTCGTTTTGGTGTGCCTGCAGTGTGTGGACAAAGACCTTCTTGTAAAGGACAGGAAGGTTTTCATTAGGGATAGGTTCCTAATGGAGATGGGCAGTTTAAGGACCCTTCTGGAAACTCTTGGAGTCCGCCTGGCATTCAGGGAAAGCACCTTTACCAGCATTCCAGCTGATTGGTTGGCGCATTCTTCTGCACAGCGGCACCCTCCTTTTAGGAAAGTCATCTCCATGGAACCTCACAGGTAGGTGTTTAGAGGAGCATGCCTCAAGCAACCTCCTGCATGCATGTCCTGCGTTAGACTGACATACATGAGTGCCTTGTTGTTGGTGATAGACTTTGCACCAATGTGGTAGAGCAAGTTGTGTGTTCTGTAAATGTTCTGGACTATACCATGTGTTGAATGTGGGGGGAGGAGCGCCATGTCCCCCGCCTGTATAGGAATATTTGTCATGGTTCATTTTTCTTTAAAGCAGACCGGTAACATCTGCGCCGTGTAATAATTCATTCCGACACATTGCAGAGAATTCTTTCCAGCCTGCAGTATGCCGATTATTCACCCGTACGGTAATGGTGAGTCTCTGGTAGGTGCCCGCTGGCTGCAGAACGTTGAAGGAGAACTCCGCAGAGTGCCCATTGCTGGAACATCCAGGAAGGTCGGGTTCTCTGTCCCCTTCATTGGGTGGCTGGTGGAAGGAAGGTGTCTGATCTCTGGGATCTGACATTTCTGGAGGTTCCAGTGAAGGTTTTCGGTGTCCATTCAGGTTGTCCTGAGAGCGCTCAGCGGGGAACCCTCCTCTACATTCATCTCATCATTCCCTTCTCCTGTCCCAGTGTCTGCATTTCATTTAGTTTGGAGGGTTTTTGTTAAATTTGTCCCCAGACTCCGAAGCTTTCAGTAATATATCTTTCGTCAGGACATCACCTCTGAGCCCCGCCGGTCTGAAGTGTCCCCGGGGCCTGCTCCTCTGCTGCTATGGCGTTAACCAGGAACTTATGTAGAGCAGAGATCTGCAAGAAGATATAGGACAGCGCAAGTCGTCAGACCGACATGACGCACGCTAAAGGGTTTGGCACTTCATTTATGGATGCACAACTAATGCAGACCAAATATTCTCATTTTACAAATCTGCCATGGTGGGTCATCACAGTCCTCAGCTATGTCCAAAGTGGCCTTACAAGGACACTAAATGTGAGCCGCCATCTTCCTATCGATAACTGTTCAGGGTGGAGTACCCAGGCAGAGTATTGATCTAGAGGGGGAAGTGTTTTCCAAAGTACAGGTCACTTCCTGTCCAGACTTCCAATGGTCCTTATTATGTATAATTTTCTATAACTGAGAGTGTTATGGTGAATGGTGAATTCCTAACTGCGCCGTCTGTCGGTATAAATTCCAAATATACCAAATAAAAGCGTTTCCAGGGATCGCCGGAGAGGAAGACGGATTTCTTCAGCACTTCCTGTGAGTAATGGCCGCCTCTGCGCCATCTGTTTACGCCGCGCTCACATTTCTCAATATTAATGACTTCTCCGTACATCGCCGACTCAGAAACAATTATCAAATGTTCGCGTCATAAACATTTCAGATTAAGAAAAGCGAAGGGGATCGCTGAACGCAGCAAAGCATCATCTGTGGCGGAGGGATGATGGATGGGCAGAGCTGGAGATGGATGTCTGCATTGTCTATGAAAATCTTACTGCATTACCACTGCAGCTTCACCCTCCACATCCACATCTCACCCCGGACAGGCGGCACCGCCATCGCTTTACAACCGAACGTTAAACTCAGGCTGGGGACAGGGGGCTGGAGGGTACTAAGGTCACAAGAGCTTACAAAACATCCTTACTGGGGGGGGGGGGAGGTGTCAGTTCCAGGTAGTGCAGGTGGTCAGTGGGCTGCAGATAGTTGTCAGTGGGATGTGAGTAATGGTTATTGTGGTGGTGGGATGCAAGTAATGATCTGTGGGATGGGAGTAGTGATCTGTGGGATGGGAGTAGTGATCTGTGGGATGGGGGGTAGTGATCTGTGGGATGGGAGTACTGATCTGTGGGATGGGAGTAGTGATCTGTGGGATGGGGGGGTAGTGATCTGTGGGATAGGAGTAGTGATCTGTGGGATGGGGGTAGTGATCTGTGGGATGGGAGTAGTGATCTGTGGGACGGGGGTGGTGTGGGATGGGGGTAGTGATCTGTGGGATGGGGGTGGTGTGGGATGGGGGTAGTGATCTGTGGGATGGGGTTGGTGATCTGTGGGATGGGGGTAGTGATCTGTGGGATGGGGGTAGTGATCTGTGGGATGGGGGTAGTGATCTGTGGGATGTGGTGCAGATCTGTGGGATGGGGTTGGTGATCTGTGGGATGGGGTTGGTGATCTGTGGCATGGGAGGATGGGGTTGGTGATCTGTGGGATGGGAGTAGTGATCTGTGGGATGGGGGTGGTGATCTGTGGGATGGGGTTGGTGATCTGTGGGATGGGGTTGGTGATCTGTGGGATGTGGGTAGTGATCTGTGGGATGGGGTTGGTGATCTGTGGAATGGGGGTTGGTGATCTGTGGGATGGGAGGATGGGGTTGGTGATCTGTGGGATGGGAGTAGTGATCTGTGGGATGGGGGTATTGATCTGTGGGATGAAAGTAGCGATCTGTGGGATAGGGGTAGTGATCTGTGGGATGGGGGTAGTGATCTGTGGGATGGGGTTGGTGATCTGTGGGATGGGGGTAGTGATCTGTGGGATGGGAGTAGTGATCTGTGGGATGGGGGTAGTGATCTGTGGGATGGGGGTAGTGATCTGTGGGATGGAAGTAGTGATCTGTGGGATGGGGGTGGTGATCTGTGGGATGGGAGTAGTGATCTGTGGGATGGGGGTAGTGATCTGTGGGATGGGATTGGTGATCTGTGGGATGGGGGTGGTGATCTGTGGGATGGGGTTGGTGTTCTGTGGGATGGGGGTAGTGATCTGTGGGATGGGAGTAGTGATCTGTGGGATGGGGTTGGTGATCTGTGGGATGGGGTAGTGATCTGTGGGATGGGAGTAGTGATCTGTGGGATGGGAGTAGTGATCTGTGGGATGGGGTTGGTGATCTGTGGGATGGGGTTGGTGATCTGTGGGATGGGAGTGGTGATCTGTGGGATGGGGGTGGTGACCTGTGGGATAGGAGTGGTGATCTGTGGGATGGGGGTGGTGATCTGTGGGGTGGGGTTGGTGATCGGTGGGATGGGAGTAGTGATCTGTGGGATGGGGATGGTGATCTGTGGGATGGGAGTAGTGATCTGTGGGATTGGGTTGGTGATCTGTGGGATAGGAGTAGTGATCTTCGGGATGGGGGTAGTGATCTGTGGGATTGGGGTGGTGATCTGTGGGATGGGAGTGGTGATCTGTGGGATGGGGGTGGTGATCTGTGGGATGGGGGTGGTGATCTGTGGGATGGGGGTGGTGATCTGTGGGATGGGGTGGTGATCTGTGGGATGGGGGTGGTGATCTGTGGGATGGGAGTGGTGATCTGTGGGATGGGGGTGGTGATCTGTGGGATGGGGGTGGTGATCTGTGGGATGGGGTAGTGATCTGTGGGATGGGGTGATGATCTGTGGGATGGAGGTGGTGATCTGTGGGATGGGAGTAGTGATCTGTGGGATGGGGGTGGTGATCTGTGGGATGGGGTGATGATCTGTGGGATGGGAGTAGTGATCTGTGGGATGGGGGTGGTGATCTGTGGGATGGGAGTAGTGATCTGTGGGATTGGGTTGGTGATCTGTGGGATGGGAGTAGTGATCTGTGGGATGGGGGTGGTGATCTGTGGGATGGGAGTAGTGATCTGTGGGATGGGGGTGGTGATCTGTGGGATGGGGGTAGTGATCTGTGGGATGGGGGTGGTGTGGGATGGGGGTAGTGATCTGTGGGATGGGGGTAGTGATATATGGGATGGGGTGATGATCTGTGGGATGGGGTGGTGATCTGTGGGATGGGGTTGGTGATCTGTGGGATGGGGTTGGTGATCTGTGGGATGGGGGTAGTGATCTGTGGGATGGGCTTTGGTGATCTGTGGGATGGGGTTGGTGATCTGTGGGATGGGGGTAGTGATCTGTGGGATGGGAGTGGTGATCTGTGGGATGGGGGTGGTGATCTGTGGGATGAGGTGATGATCTGTGGGATGGAGGTGGTGATCTGTGGGATGGAAGTAGTGATCTGTGGGATGGGGGTGGTGATCTGTGGGATGGGAGTAGTGATCTGTGGGATGGGGGTGGTGATCTGTGGGATGGGCTTTGGTGATCTGTGGGATGGGGTTGGTGATCTGTGGGATGGGAGTGGTGATCTGTGGGATGGGGGTGGCGATCTGTGGGATGGGGGTGGTGATCTGTGGGATGAGGTGATGATCTGTGGGATGGAGGTGGTGATCTGTGGGATGGAAGTTGTCAGGTTCCACACTTACCAGACAGGTGAGTCCACGTGGGCAGAGGGTAGGCTCCCTTACGTGTCCGATTCGGGGCCCCTGGTAGAGCAGACAGGAGGCCCGCGAGTGCGGAGTGGTATGAGAGCCTGAGGTAAAGTCCTGGAGCACAGTGGTCTGGCAAGCAACCGGTAAAGCTTGAGGCTTGGAGGTGCAGATGCTGAGCAGGAGTTAGTCAGACTTGGTCATACACAGGCAGAGGTCGGCAACGGGCTGGCAGCAACGGTACAAGGGAGCAGGCAGAAGCGAGGTCAGACAAGCCGGGGTCGGGAACAGGCAGCAATCAAGGGAGGTCCAAAGGTAGCCGGGTCACAACAGGTAAACACTACGGAAGCACAGGAACACGGGATGATCACGGGACAAGACACGGAGCTGTTTGCTCAGGCAGCACTGGGTCAGTGCAGAGGCAGGATTCAAATAGGCTGATTGGCGCCAAAACGCCGCGCACGTGCGCGCGCCGATTCGCCAAGGCGCGCCGCACACCCGCGCGCGCCCGAGCGCGCCCCCGGAACCAGCACGCACGCCCACACCACCAGACATGTCAAAGGCAGCGCCCACAGGCGGACGCGCGCTAACACGGACGCGCGCTAGCGCGAACGCGCGTACGCACAAACGCCCGGACGCCACCCCGCACGCCACGGCCAGTGAGCCCAGGCACGCCAGCGCCCACAGGGACACGCGCCCCAGCACGCACAGGGACACGAACGCCAACGCGCCCCGGCGCGCACCGGCGCCCAACCAGGTAACCTCTCTGACAGTGCCCCCTCCTCAAGGGCAGACTCCGGATGCCCAGCTGGGCCATCTTCGAGGCATGAGAGGTTTTGAAGGACTGCAGGAGTTCTCTGGCGTGTAAATTGTTTTCCGGCTCCCACGAATTATCTTCGGGTCCATAGCCTTTCCATTTTACCAGATATTGCACCTGATTGTGCCTTCTTCTACAATCTAGAATTGCTTCCACTTCGAACTCCTCTTCGCCATTCACCACAATAGGTTTGGGTGGACCAATGTTGCGACCAGAAAAGAAGTTAGGAGTGACTGGCTTCAGGAGAGACACGTGGAACACTGGATGTATCCTCAGAGAATTAGGAAGGTCAAGTTCGTAGGCCACGTTGTTGATCTTCCTTTTGATCCGGAAGGGACCCAGGTATTTGGGGCCCAGTTTCTTGGATGGGCAGGCCAACTTGAGATTAGTGGTAGACAGCCAGACAGAATTGCCAGGTTCAAGAACAAGTTCCCCCCGTCTCTTCCTATCAAAGATTTTCTTATAATCTTCCTGAGCCTTGGTCATGGTCTCCTGCAGCAATTTATTGTTGTTGGAGAAAAAGTCCAAAGTTTGGGATACTGCAGGAACAGGGCATTCGGGGACTGATCCGGGCAAGAAGGATGGATGGAAACCGTAGTTGGCAAAAAACGGAGACTGGTTCGTAGCTGAATGTAGGGAGTTATTGTAGGAGAACTCCGCGATGGGAAGCAGGGAGGCCCAATCGTCCTGGGAAAAGGCAGAAAAACAACGGATGTATTGCTCCAAAGTCTGGTTCGTCCTCTCGGTTTGCCCATTTGACTGAGGGTGGTAAGCCGAAGAGAATGACAGCTCGATCTCGAGCGCGCCACAAAGGGCCTTCCAGAATCTGGAGGTGAACTGAACGCCCCTGTCCGAGACTATGTTGGTCGGGACTCCATGCAGCCTGACGATCTCCTTTATGAAGATGGAAGCGGTCTCCATGGCTGAAGGGGTGCCCTTCATGGGGAGGAAATGGGCCATTTTAGACAGCCTGTCAACCACAACAAAAATGGACGAAAAACCTTCTGATGGTGGAAGCTCAACAATGAAGTCCATTGATATCATGGTCCATGGCCTCTCTGGGACTGGCAATGGTCTCAACAGGCCCCATGCTCTTGTCCGGCTAGTCTTGTTTCTGGCACACGTGTTACAGGACTCCACATAGTCCTTGCAATCCTTAGTAAGACACGGCCACCAAAAGGTGCGTTGGACGAGGTCGGTTGTTTTTCGAGTGCCGAAGTGGCCAGCCAGTTTATGATCATGACATAAACTTAACACCTGTACCTTTAACTCCTCAGGGACCACAATCTTATTCTTGAACCAGAACAGTCCATCCTTGGTACAAGACTCGGCAGGTGGAGACATTCCCATGGAGGCGCGTCTGATTCGGGAAATTAGATCCTCCTGAAGGATTAGGAAATTTCCAGAGGGAAGGATAGTATCTGGGGACACGGTTCTTTCGGAATCGAGGAACATCCGGGAGAGAGCATCAGGTTTAACATTCTTGGATCCGGGCCTGAACGTAATGTGGAAGATAAATCTGGAAAAAAAAAGTGCCCATCTGGCCTGCCGGGGTCTCAATCTTTTGGCTGTCCTTAGATATTCCAAGTTCTTATGATCTGTGTAGATCAATATGGGGTGTGCTGCGCCTTCCAGAAGGTAACGCCATTCCTCCAGAGCCGCTTTAATGGCCAAAAGCTCCCGATCACCCACGTTGTAGTTTTTCTCGGAGAGAGAAAGTTTGCGTGAGAAGAATCCCACAGGGTACAGCAGTGATTTGGCACCCTGTCTCTGTGAAAGCACAGCTCCGACTGCAACCTCAGACGCATCCACTTCCAGGACGAAGGGCAAGGCAGGGTTGGGATGCTTAAGGATAGTGGCTGAGGTGAATAGCGCCTTGAGTTTTTCAAAGGCCTTTTGTGCCTCAGGTGTCCAGCGGAATCGGCATCCTTGTTTAGTAAGCTCTGTGATGGGAGTTATGATTGCAGAAAATCCTTTAATAAATTTCCTATAGAAATTGGCGAAGCCAATAAAGCGTTGTACTCCTTTTTTGTCGGTCGGTGCAGGCCAATCCAGAATAGCGGATACTTTCTGTGGATCCATTTTGATGCCATCGGGGGAAATAATCAGGCCCAGGAACTGGATAGATTGGAGCTCGAATTCACACTTCTCAAGTTTGGCGTACAGTCCATGCTGTCTGAGCCGGGAAAGTACATTTCGTACATGCTTACGGTGTTCCATCAGGGAGGCCGAGAAAACCAAGATATCGTCCAGGTAGACGATGA
Source organism: Aquarana catesbeiana (assembly GCF_042186555.1). Lineage (NCBI taxonomy): Eukaryota > Metazoa > Chordata > Amphibia > Anura > Ranidae > Aquarana > Aquarana catesbeiana. The sequence goes on along the minus strand of NC_133329.1, from coordinate 417,289,737 downwards.
CATAAAGATCCAATAGGTCGTGAAAGACATCGTTGATAAAATGCTGGAATGTCGCCGGTGCATTGCACAGACCAAAAGGCATGACGAGGTACTCGTAATGTCCGAATCGAGTACGAAAGGCCGTCTTCCACTCGTCTCCTTCTCTTATGCGGATCAAATTATAGGCTCCACGGAGGTCAAGCTTGGTAAAAACGGTAGCCGATCCCAGTCTCTGGAATAGTTCAGGAACCAAGGGTAGCGGGTATCTGTTTTTAATGGTAATTTTATTGAGCTCCCGATAGTCAATGCAAGGACGTAAGGAGTGATCCTTCTTTTCCACGAAGAAGATACCTGCCCCAGCTGGAGACGTGGAAGGACGGATGAACCCTTTCTTCAGGTTCTCGTCTATATAAGTCTTCAGGGTGCCCAACTCCTGCTCAGTTAGAGGGAAGATCCTCCCAAAGGGGACTTCGGTACCTGGTAAGAGTTCTATTGGGCAATCATAGGGCCTATGAACTGGAAGGGTTTCTGCTCCTTTTTTACTGAACACGTCCAGGAAATCCCGGTAGGGTTCGGGAAGATCTTGGCAAGGCTTAGCTTCAGAGTCTATGCGCAGGCATTGGGAGGAAGTTAATGGGGTCCCCCGTAAGCAATGTTGTCTGCAATATTCCGAGGAAAACTGAATCTTGCCTGTAGACCAGTTGATGCTGGGATTGTGGGCCTGTAGCCAAGGTATTCCTAGGATGACTGGGAAGAGAGGCGAGGAAATGACATCTAGGCGTAAAAGTTCCTGATGTTCCGGGCCAATGGTGGCCAACAGAGGAACCGTTTCTTGGGTGACGGGTCCGGAGCGGAGGGTGGAGCCATCCGCTAAGAAAACTGCCAGTCCTTGAGCTTTAGTCTGAGTGGGGATATGATGGGTTTCGACAAAGGTCCGGTCAATGAAACCACTACAAGCTCCAGAGTCAATGATGACCGGTACTGGGATGCTCCTTCCAGGTAACTGCAATACAATGGAGAAAGTTAAATGGTTACCGGCACTAGGTAGGACAGGTGCACACAGAGAAGAAGATGGCAGACACTTACGTCTCTTGTTTGGGCATACTCTTGCAAAGTGACCAGACTCCCCACAGTACAGGCACAGATTGAGTGTGCGCCTGCGTGTCTTCTCCTCAGAAGTCAGAGAGGGACGGAGCAGTCCCAACTGCATGGGCTCCGGGGCCTCCGGGCCCGGGGTAGAAGAGACCAGCGGAGCTTGGTTTGGGGCACAAGGAGCCCTAGGCAGCATCCAGGTAAGGCGTGGGTGACTAACAGACCTCTCAGCGCGTCTCTCCCTGAGGCGACGGTCGATCTGGATGGACAGATTAATTAACTCTTCCAGTGTCTGCGGTATCCCCACTCGTGCCAGTTCGTCTTTTAGCGGATCTGACAACCCCAGCCGGTATTGGTGACGCAAAGCTGCGTCGTTCCAGTCCGTATCCGAGCTCCAACGCCTAAACTCCACGGCGTAATCTTCAGCAGCTCTGCGACCTTGTTGAAGGGCATGTAAAGCGGTTTCTGCCGTGGTTGTTAGCTGGGGGTCCTCATACAGCTGAGACATAGCTAGGAAGAAGGCGTCTAGGGAATCAAGAGATTGGGCCTTCTGCTCCAATAGGCGGTGGGCCCAGGTTTGAGGCTCTCCGATCAAAAGGGATATGACGAACCCCACTTTAGTAGCTTCCAGGGAGAATGTTCGAGGCTGCAAAGCGAAGTAGAGCTCGCATGCGTTGCGAAACGCTCGGAACTTACTGCGTGCTCCGGAGAATTTTTCGGGTGTAGGCACCCTGGGCTCTGGTGGTAGCATTACTACAGAAGGTGCTGAGGCCGGGTTGGCGGAGACTGCCCCTGGTGGAGAAGCTGAAAGGGCCTGGACCTGTCCTTCCAATCTGGTATAGCCTTCCTGTAGGCTTTTAACGGCTTGAGTAAGGCCCGCTAGGTGCCTACACAGTTCATCCATGGGGGAGGCCCCCTGCCCGGACTCAGTCATGGCTGCCTGATACTGTCAGGTTCCACACTTACCAGACAGGTGAGTCCACGTGGGCAGAGGGTAGGCTCCCTTACGTGTCCGATTCGGGGCCCCTGGTAGAGCAGACAGGAGGCCCGCGAGTGCGGAGTGGTATGAGAGCCTGAGGTAAAGTCCTGGAGCACAGTGGTCTGGCAAGCAACCGGTAAAGCTTGAGGCTTGGAGGTGCAGATGCTGAGCAGGAGTTAGTCAGACTTGGTCATACACAGGCAGAGGTCGGCAACGGGCTGGCAGCAACGGTACAAGGGAGCAGGCAGAAGCGAGGTCAGACAAGCCGGGGTCGGGAACAGGCAGCAATCAAGGGAGGTCCAAAGGTAGCCGGGTCACAACAGGTAAACACTACGGAAGCACAGGAACACGGGATGATCACGGGACAAGACACGGAGCTGTTTGCTCAGGCAGCACTGGGTCAGTGCAGAGGCAGGATTCAAATAGGCTGATTGGCGCCAAAACGCCGCGCACGTGCGCGCGCCGATTCGCCAAGGCGCGCCGCGCACCCGCGCGCGCCCGAGCGCGCCCCCGGAACCAGCACGCACGCCCACACCACCAGACATGTCAAAGGCAGCGCCCACAGGCGGACGCGCGCTAACGCGGACGCGCGCTAGCGCGAACGCGCGTACGCACAAACGCCCGGACGCCACCCCGCACGCCACGGCCAGTGAGCCCAGGCACGCCAGCGCCCACAGGGACACGCGCCCCAGCACGCACAGGGACACGAACGCCAACGCGCCCCGGCGCGCACCGGCGCCCAACCAGGTAACCTCTCTGACAGAAGTAGTGATCTGTGGGATGGGGGTGGTGATCTGTGGGATGGGAGTAGTGATCTGTGGGATGGGGGTGGTGATCTGTGGGATGGGGGTGATGATCTGTGGGATGGGAGTAGTGATCTGTGGGATGGGGGTAGTGATATATGGGATGGGGTGATGATCTGTGGGATGGGAGTAGTGATCTGTGGGATGGGGTTGGTGATCTGTGGGATGGGGGTAGTGATCTGTGGGATGGGGGTAGTGATCTGTGGGATGGGGTGGTGATCTGTGGGATGGGGTGGTGATCTGTGGGATGGGGTTGGTGATCTGTGGGATGGGGTTGGTGATCTGTGGGATGGGCTTTGGTGATCTGTGGGATGGGGTTGGTGATCTGTGGGATGGGGGTGGTGATCTGTGGGATGGGAGTAGTGATCTGTGGGATGGGGGTGGTGATCTGTGGGATGGGAGTAGTGATCTGTGGGATGGGGGTGGTGATCTGTGGGATGGGCTTTGGTGATCTGTGGGATGGGGTGGTGATCTGTGGGATGGGAGTGGTGATCTGTGGGATGGGGGTGGCGATCTGTGGGATGGGGGTGGTGATCTGTGGGATGAGGTGATGATCTGTGGGATGGAGGTGGTGATCTGTGGGATGGAAGTAGTGATCTGTGGGATGGGGGTGGTGATCTGTGGGATGGGAGTAGTGATCTGTGGGATGGGGGTGGTGATCTGTGGGATGGGGTGATGATCTGTGGGATGGGAGTAGTGATCTGTGGGATGGGGGTGGTGATCTGTGGGATGGGAGTAGTGATCTGTGGGATGGGGGTAGTGATATATGGGATGGGGTGATGATTTGTGGAATGGGAGTAGTGATCTGTGGGATGGGGTTGGTGATCTGTGGGATGGGGGTGGTGATCTGTGGGATGAGGGTAGTGATCTGTGGGATGGGGGTAGTGATCTGTGGGATGGGGGTAGTGATCTGTGGGATGGGGGTGGTGATCTGTGGGATGGGGTGGTGATCTGTGGGATGGGGTGGTGATCTGTGGGATGGGGTTGGTGATCTGTGGGATGGGGTTGGTGATCTGTGGGATGGGCTTTGGTGATCTGTGGGATGGGGTTGGTGATCTGTGGGATGGGGGTAGTGATCTGTGGGATGGGAGTAGTGTTCTGTGGGATGGGGGCGGTGATCTGTGGGATGGAAGTAGTAATCTGTGGGATGGGGTTGGTGATCTGTGGGATGGGGTTGGTGATCTGTGGGATGGGCTTTGGTGATCTGTGGGATGGGGTTGGTGATCTGTGGGATGGGGGTAGTGATCTGTGGGATGGGAGTAGTGTTCTGTGGGATGGGGGCGGTGATCTGTGGGATGGGAGTAGTGTTCTGTGGGATGGGGGCGGTGATCTGTGGGATGGGAGTAGTGTTCTGTGGGATGGGGGCGGTGATCTGTGGGATGGGAGTAGTGTTCTGTGGGATGGGGGCGGTGATCTGTGGGATGGGAGTAGTGTTCTGTGGGATGGGGGCGGTGATCTGTGGGATGGGAGTAGTGTTCTGTGGGATCAGAGGACAGAGGGAGGGATGGGGGTGGTGCCTCATACTTGCCAACTATCCCAGTTTAAATTCCCCTGTATTCCCTGTACAGGTGACTCACCTGCAGACCTTGTGTTTACATGTAAATAACCGGCATTCATATGTAAATAGCGGCGGCATTACTAAGTAAATAGCTGCGGCCAGCAGCATTGATATGTAAATAAAGGCAGCATTCATATGTATATCATGCTCTCCTGCAGTGAGGAGATGATGTGCTGTAACCTCTATCAACCAATCAGTGAGCAGTATTACTGTACAGTAATCTCTAGCAACCAATTAACAAGCAGAAATCATTTGCTGTAACCTCTAGCAACTAATTAGTGAGCCGTAATGTGTGCTGTAACCTCTAGCAACCAGCCATTAAGCAGTATTCAGTATTCTGGCAACCGATCGCAATTGCTGCCTGATCTGATACAGTAAACTGATTTTAAGGCTAGGTGCTACTTATTGTATGTCTCAGAGCAGGTGGAGAGTGAAATTGCATGGGGGGGGGGGGGAGCCCAAGAAAATGTTTGCCCAGGGTCCAATCAATATTAAAGACGGCCCTGGTGCATATGCATACTGGGGTATACTTGGTTTAATATCCAGCTACCAAAAGGAGATCTACAGCCTTCCATTTAGTTCAGAGGGGAATATGTTGGTGCTACTCCATTAGAAGATGGTTGGTTTATTCTATGAAGACGGCCTTTTTTCTACACACATGTATAACCCATACACTGATGGTAAGGGTCAGTTTGTTTGGGTGTTGGTGACGGTGTTTTCATCTCATCTCTCTTCTGTGTCTCCTTTCATTATGGATCTCGCTGATTAGAGTATTATTTCTTCCTGACGGAGAGGACTTTTGTTTGACCACATTTATTTTGGTTCTTATTGGGACATTTTTACATTAATATTTTTTAGCACTGCACCTTTCCTATTGATATCTGTGGGATGGGGGTAGTGATCTGTTGCGGTAGTCACGGTGGAAAATGATGGAGCGCTGGGATTGGTTCAGTTGGGGATGGAGTGGAGGGGAGATGTCTGTTGGGTGTTGCGGTAGTCACAGCGGGAAATGATGGAGCGATGGGATTGGTCCAGTTGGGGATGGAGTGGAGCGGAGATGTCGGCTGGGTGTTGCGGTAGTCACAGCGGGAAATTATGTTGCGATGGGATTGGTTCAGTTGGGGATGGAGCGGAGGGGAGATGTCGGTTGGGTGTTGTGGTAGTCAATGATGGAGCGATGGGATTGGTCCAGTTGGGGATGAAGCGGAGGGGAGATGTTGGTTGGGTGTTGTGGTAGTCAATGATGGAGCGATGGGATTGGTCCAGTTGGGGATGAAGCGGAGGGGAGATGTTGGTTGGGTGTTGTGGTAGTCAATGATGGAGCGATGGGATTGGTCCAGTTGGGGATGAAGCGGAGGGGAGATGTCAGTTGGGTGTTGCTGTAGTCACAGCGGGAAATGATGGAGCGATGGGATTGGTCCAGTTGGGGATGAAGCGGAGGGGAGATGTCGGTTGGGTGTTGTGGTAGTCAATGATGGAGCGATGGGATTGGTCCAGTTGAGGATGGAGCGGAGGGGAGATGTCGGTTGGGTGTTCCGGTAGTCACATCGGGAAATGATGGAGCGATAGGATTGGTCCAGTTGGAGATGGAGTGGAGGGGAGATGTCGGTTGGGTGTTGCGGTAGTCACAGCGGGAAATGAAGGAGCGATGGGATTGGTCCAGTTGGGGATGGAGCGGAGGGGAGATGTTGGTTGGGTGTTGCGGTAGTCACAGCGGGAAATGAAGGAGCGATGGGATTGGTCCAGTTGGGGATAGTGCGGAGGGGAGATGTCGGTTGGGTGTTGCGGTAGTCACAGCGGGAAATGAAGGAGCGATGGGATTGGTCCAGTTGGGGATGGAGTGGAGGGGAGATGTTGGTTGGGTGTTGCGGTAGTCACAGCGGGAAATGATGGAGCGATGGGATTGGTCCAGTTGGGGATGGAGTGGAGCGGAGATGTCGGTTGGGTGTTGCGGTAGTCACAGTGGGAAATGATGTTGCGATGGGATTGGTTCAGTTGGGGATGGAGTGGAGGGGAGATGTCGGTTGGGTGTTGCGGTAGTCACAGCGGGAAATGATGGAGCGATGGGATTGGTCCAGTTGGGGATGGAGTGGAGGGGAGATGTTGGTTGGGTGTTGCGGTAGTCACAGTGGGAAATGATGTTGCGATGGGATTGGTTCAGTTGGGGATGGAGTGGAGGGGAGATGTCGGTTGGGTGTTGCGATAGTCACAGAGGGAAATGATTGAGTGATGGGATTGGTCCAGTTGGGGATGGAGTGGAGCGGAGATGTCAGTTGGGTGTTGCGGTAGTCACAGCGGGAAATGATGGAGCGATGGGATTGGTCCAGTTGGGGATGGAGTGGAGCGGAGATGTCGGTTGGGTGTTGCGGTAGTCACAGCGGGAAATGATGTTGCGATGGGATTGGTTCAGTTGGGGATGGAGTGGAGGGGAGATGTCGGTTGGGTGTTGCGATAGTCACAGAGGGAAATGATTGAGTGATGGGATTGGTCCAGTTGGGGATGGAGTGGAGCGGAGATGTCAGTTGGGTGTTGCGGTAGTCACAGCGGGAAATGATGGAGCGATGGGATTGGTCCAGTTGGGGATGAAGCGGAGGGGAGATGTCGGTTGGGTGTTGTGGTAGTCAATGATGGAGCGATGGGATTGGTCCAGTTGGGGATGAAGCGGAGGGGAGATGTCGGTTGGGTGTTGTGGTAGTCAATGATGGAGCGATGGGATTGGTCCAGTTGAGGATGGAGCGGAGGGGAGATGTCAGTTGGGTGTTGCGGTAGTCACAGCGGGAAATGATGGAGCGATGGGATTGGTCCAGTTGAGGATGGAGCGGAGGGGAGATGTCTGTTGGGTGTTCCGGTAGTCACAGAGGGAAATGATGGAGCGATGGGATTGGTCCAGTTGGGGATGAAGCGGAGGGGAGATGTCGGTTGGGTGTTGTGGTAGTCAATGATGGAGCGATGGGATTGGTCCAGTTGGGGATGAAGCGGAGGGGAGATGTCGGTTGGGTGTTGTGGTAGTCAATGATGGAGCGATGGGATTGGTCCAGTTGGGGATGGAGCGGAGGGGAGATGTTGGTTGGGTGTTGCGGTAGTCACAGCGGGAAATGAAGGAGCGATGGGATTGGTCCAGTTGGGGATAGTGCGGAGGGGAGATGTCGGTTGGGTGTTGCGGTAGTCACAGCGGGAAATGAAGGAGCGATGGGATTGGTCCAGTTGGGGATGGAGTGGAGGGGAGATGTTGGTTGGGTGTTGCGGTAGTCACAGCGGGAAATGATGGAGCGATGGGATTGGTCCAGTTGGGGATGGAGTGGAGCGGAGATGTCGGTTGGGTGTTGCGGTAGTCACAGTGGGAAATGATGTTGCGATGGGATTGGTTCAGTTGGGGATGGAGTGGAGGGGAGATGTCGGTTGGGTGTTGCGATAGTCACAGAGGGAAATGATTGAGTGATGGGATTGGTCCAGTTGGGGATGGAGTGGAGCGGAGATGTCAGTTGGGTGTTGCGGTAGTCACAGCGGGAAATGATGGAGCGATGGGATTGGTCCAGTTGGGGATGGAGTGGAGCGGAGATGTCGGTTGGGTGTTGCGGTAGTCACAGCGGGAAATGATGTTGCGATGGGATTGGTTCAGTTGGGGATGGAGTGGAGGGGAGATGTCGGTTGGGTGTTGCGATAGTCACAGAGGGAAATGATTGAGTGATGGGATTGGTCCAGTTGGGGATGGAGTGGAGCGGAGATGTCAGTTGGGTGTTGCGGTAGTCACAGCGGGAAATGATGGAGCGATGGGATTGGTCCAGTTGGGGATGAAGCGGAGGGGAGATGTCGGTTGGGTGTTGTGGTAGTCAATGATGGAGCGATGGGATTGGTCCAGTTGAGGATGGAGCGGAGGGGAGATGTCAGTTGGGTGTTGCGGTAGTCACAGCGGGAAATGATGGAGCGATGGGATTGGTCCAGTTGAGGATGGAGCGGAGGGGAGATGTCTGTTGGGTGTTCCGGTAGTCACAGAGGGAAATGATGGAGCGATGGGATTGGTCCAGTTGGGGATGAAGCGGAGGGGAGATGTCGGTTGGGTGTTGTGGTAGTCAATGATGGAGCGATGGGATTGGTCCAGTTGGGGATGAAGCGGAGGGGAGATGTCGGTTGGGTGTTGTGGTAGTCAATGATGGAGCGATGGGATTGGTCCAGTTGGGGATGAAGCGGAGGGGAGATGTCGGTTGGGTGTTGTGGTAGTCAGTGATGGAGCGATGGGATTGGTCCAGTTGGGGATGAAGCGGAGGGGAGATGTCGGTTGGGTGTTGTGGTAGTCAATGATGGAGCGATGGGATTGGCCCAGTTGAGGATGGAGCGGAGGGGAGATGTCAGTTGGGTGTTGCGGTAGTCACAGCGGGAAATGATGGAGCGCCGGGATTGGTTCAGTTCGGGATGGAGTGGAGGGGAGATGTCTGTTGGGTGTTGTGGTAGTCACGGTGGAAAATGATGGAGCGCTGGGATTGGTTCAGTTGGGGATGGAGTGGAGGGGATATGTCGGTTGGGTGTTGCGGTAGTCACAGCGGGAAATGATGGAGTGATGGGATTGGTCCAGTTGGGGATGGAGTGGAGGGGAGATGTTGGTTGGGTGTTCCGGTAGTCACAGCGGGAAATGATGGAGCGATGGGATTGGTCCAGTTGAGGATGGAGCGGAGGGGAGATGTCGGTTGGGTGTTGCGGTAGTCACAGCGGGAAATGATGGAGTGATGGGATTGGTCCAGTTGGGGATGGAGTGGAGGGGAGATGTTGGTTGGGTGTTGCGGTAGTCATGGCGGGAAATGATGGAGCGCCGGGATTGGTTCAGTTCGGGATGGAGTGGAGGGGAGATGTCTGTTGGGTGTTGTGGTAGTCACGGTGGAAAATGATGGAGCCCTGGGATTGGTTCAGTTGGGGATGGAGTGGAGGGGAGATGTCGGTTGGATGTTGCGGTAGTCACAGCGGGAAATGATGGAGCGATGGGATTGGTCCAGTTGAGGATGGAGCGGAGGGGAGATGTCGATTGGGTGTTGCGGTAGTCACAGCGGGAAATGATGGAGCGATGGGATTGGTCCAGTTGGGGATGAAGCAGAGGGGAGATGTTGGTTGGGTGTTGTGGTAGTCAATGATGGAGCGATGGGATTGGTCCAGTTGGGGATGAAGCGGAGGGGAGATGTCGGTTGGGTGTTGTGGTAGTCAGTGATGGAGCGATGGGATTGGTCCAGTTGGGGATGAAGCGGAGGGGAGATGTCAGTTGGGTGTTGTGGTAGTCAATGATGGAGTGATGGGATTGGTCCAGTTGGGGATGAAGCGGAGGGAGATGTCAGTTGGGTGTTGTGGTAGTCAATGATGGAGCGATGGGATTGGTCCAGTTGAGGATGGAGCGGAGGGGAGATGTCAGTTGGGTGTTGCGGTAGTCACAGCGGGAAATGAAGGAGCGATGGATTGGTCCAGTTGAGGATGGAGCGGAGGGGAGATGTCGGTTGGGTGTTGTGGTAGTCAATGATGGAGCGATGGGATTGGTCCAGTTGAGGATGGAGCGGAGGGGAGATGTCGGTTGGGTGTTGCGGTAGTCACAGCGGGAAATGAAGGAGCGATGGGATTGGTCAGTTGAGGATGGAGCGGAGGGAGATGTCGGTTGGGTGTTCCGGTAGTCACATCGGAAATGATGGAGCGATGGATTGGTCCAGTTGAGGATGGAGCGGAGGGGAGATGTTGGTTGGGTGTTGCGGTAGTCACAGCGGGAAATGAAGGAGCGATGGATTGGTCCAGTTGGGGATGGAGCGGAGGGAGATGTCGGTTGGGTGTTGTGGTAGTCAATGATGGAGCGATGGGATTAGTCCAGTTGGGGATGAAGCGGAGGGGAGATGTCAGTTGGGTGTTGTGGTAGTCAATGATGGAGCGATGGGATTGGTCCAGTTGAGGATGGAGCGGAGGGAGATGTCAGTTGGGTGTTGCGGTAGTCACAGCGGGAAATGAAGGAGCGATGGGATTGGTCCAGTTGAGGATGGAGCGGAGGGGAGATGTCGGTTGGGTGTTGCGGTAGTCACAGCGGGAAATGAAGGAGCGATGGGATTGGTCCAGTTGAGGATGGAGCGGAGGGGAGATGTCGGTTGGGTGTTCGGTAGTCACATCGGGAAATGATGGAGCGATGGATTGGTCCAGTTGGGGATGGAGCGGAGGGGAGATGTCGGTTGGGTGTTCCGGTAGTCACATCGGGAAATGATGGAGCGATGGGATTGGTCCAGTTGAGGATGGAGCGGAGGGAGATGTTGGTTGGGTGTTGCGGTAGTCACAGCGGGAAATGAAGGAGCGATGGATTGGTCCAGTTGGGGATGGAGCGGAGGGGAGATGTCGGTTGGGTGTTGTGGTAGTCAATGATGGAGCGATGGGATTAGTCTAGTTGGGGATGGAGCGGAGGGGAGATGTCGGTTGGGTGTTCCGTAGTCACATCGGGAAATGATGGAGCGATGGGATTTGTTCAGTTCGGGATTAAGCGGAGGGGAGATGTCGGTTGGGTGTTGCGGTAGTCACAGCGGGAAATGATGGAGCGATAGGATTGGTCCAGTTAGGGATGGAGTGGAGCCGAGATGTCGGTTGGGTGTTCCGGTAGTCACAGCGGAAATGATGGAGTGATGGGATTGGTTCAGTTCGGGATGGAGCGGAGGGGAGATGTCGGTTGGGTGTTCCGGTAGTCATAGCGGGAAATGATGGAGCGATGGGATTGGTCCAGTTGAGGATGGAGCGGAGGGGAGATGTCGGTTGGGTGTTCCGGTAGTCACAGTGGGAAATGATGGAGCGATGGGATTAGTCTAGTTGGGGATGGAGTGGAGGGGAGATGTCGGTTGGGTGTTGTGGTAGTCAATGATGGAGCGATGGGATTAGTCTAGTTGGGGATGGAGCGGAGGGGAGATGTCGGTTGGGTATTCCGGTAGTCACATCGGGAAATGATGGAGCGATGGATTGGTCCAGTTGGGGATGGAGTGGAGCGGAGATGTCGGTTGGGTATTCCGGTAGTCACATCGGGAAATGATGGAGCGCCGGAGACGTGTCGGTGGTACGGAGGGATGAAGGCCATTCTCCGGCCTCCATGTCTCACGCGGGGCGTTCTGAATGGTGAAGATTTTCTTATCTCTCCGCAGACACCACATGAGTCTGAATGAGGTGAGATTACATGTGTTATCATTTCATCGCCCCCCTCCCCCGCCTGCCCCAGACTCTTCATCCTCCTCTCTGCATCTCCCTGGTGGTGAAGAGTTTACTGAGAGACAAGAGAGCAGACGCTTCATTTCCTGAGGGGATTAATGTCCGTACACAGAGAGGAGGAGACCCCTCACCCCGAGGATTTCACAGATTAAAGAAGCATTTAAACCCGGCTCACATCACTAATCCTGACACTTTCCTCCGCCGCGCCGCAAACAATCCCTCCGCCGCTCCCTCCATCCAGCAAACATAATAAAACCCACTCTAAACTTTACCCAGGATTTTCCCCTCCGCCATTCACCAACCAGCGCCGAGAATCCAATCTCGGAATGTCGGCGTGTACACAGGGGACACAAAGAGAGAAAACAGGGAGGATATTACAGGGCGCTCCGTATTAATATCCCATAATACTCAAAGACAAACTGTATCCACCTGACTCTTCCTAGAACAACACAAAGCCGCCAGCAGGTGCGACGGGCGCAAAACGCACGATGAGGCTTTGTGTTCATTTCTACGGAAATCACTTCTGACCCAACAGAAAATGTCAGAACCGAATTCATTACATAGAAAGGAAACCCGAAAAATCCTCCAAATCCACCGAGAAAACGAGATCCGAGGATCGAAAAATGATACAAAGTATAAACGTATCCAAAGTCATATTATACATTTATATATCTCTGACATATACCGCAGTGTGCCAGAGGAGCTTACACTCTAATGTCCCCCCCCCCCACAGTCACATCAGTCTCTATACAGAGGAGCTTACACTCTAATGTCCCCTCCCCCCACAGTCACATCAGTCTCTATACAGAGGAGCTTACACTCTAATGTCCCCCCCCCCCCACAGTCACATCAGTCTCTATACAGAGGAGCTTACACTCTAATGTCCCCTCCCCCACAGTCACATCAGTCTCTATACAGAGGAGCTTACACTCTAATGTCCCCCCCCCCACAGTCACATCAGTCTCTATACAGAGGAGCTTACACTCTAATGTCCCCTCCCCCCACAGTCACATCAGTCTCTATACAGAGGAGCTTACACTCTAATGTCCCCTCCCCCCACAGTCACATCAGTCTCTATACAGAGGAGCTTACACTCTAATGTCCCCTCCCCCACAGTCACATCAGTCTCTATACAGAGGAGCTTACACTCTAATGTCCCCTCCCCCCACAGTCACATCAGTCTCTGTACAGAGGAGCTTACACTCTAATGTCCCCTCCCCACAGTCACATCAGTCTCTATACAGAGGAGCTTACACTCTAATGTCCCCTCCTCCCACACATCAGTCTCTATACAGAGGAGCTTACACTCTAATGTCCCCTCCCCCACAGTCACATCAGTCTCTGTACAGAGGAGCTTACACTCTAATGTCCCCTCCCCCACAGTCACATCAGTCTCTATACAGAGGAGCTTACACTCTAATGTCCCCTCCCCACAGTCACATCAGTCTCTATACAGAGGAGCTTACACTCTAATGTCCCCTCCCCCACAGTCACATCAGTCTCTATACAGAGGAGCTTACACTCTAATGTCCCCTCCCCACAGTCACATCAGTCTCTGTACAGAGGAGCTTACACTCTAATGTCCCCTCCCCACAGTCACATCAGTCTCTATACAGAGGAGCTTACACTCTAATGTCCCCTACCCCCCACACATCAGTCTCTATACAGAGGAGCTTACACTCTAATGTCCCTCCCCCACAGTCACATCAGTCTCTGTACAGAGGAGCTTACACTCTAATGTCCCTCCCCCACAGTCACATCAGTCTCTATACAGAGGAGCTTACACTCTAATGTCCCCTCCCCCACACATCAGTCTCTATACAGAGGAGCTTACACTCTAATGTCCCTCCCCCCACAGTCACATCAGTCTCTATACAGAGGAGCTTACACTCTAATGTCCCCTCCCCCACAGTCACATCAGTCTCTATACAGAGGAGCTTACACTCTAATGTCCCCTCCCCACAGTCACATCAGTCTCTATACAGAGGAGCTTACACTCTAATGTCCCTCCCCCCACAGTCACATCAGTCTCTGTACAGAGGAGCTTACACTCTAATGTCCCCTCCCCCACAGTCACATCAGTCTCTGTACAGAGGAGCTTACACTCTAATGTCCCCTCCCCACAGTCACATCAGTCTCTATACAGAGGAGCTTACACTCTAATGTCCCCCCCCCCCCACAGTCACATCAGTCTCTATACAGAGGAGCTTACACTCTAATGTCCCCTCCCCCACAGTCACATCAGTCTCTATACAGAGGAGCTTACACTCTAATGTCCCTCCCCCCACAGTCACATCAGTCTCTATACAGAGGAGCTTACACTCTAATGTCCCCTCCCCCACAGTCACATCAGTCTCTATACAGAGGAGCTTACACTCTAATGTCCCCTCCCCCACAGTCACATCAGTCTCTATACAGAGGAGCTTACACTCTAATGTCCCCTCCCCCCACACATCAGTCTCTGTACAGAGGAGCTTACACTCTAATGTCCCCTCCCCCACAGTCACATCAGTCTCTGTACAGAGGAGCTTACACTCTAATGTCCCCTCCCCCACAGTCACATCAGTCTCTATACAGAGGAGCTTACACTCTAATGTCCCCTCCCCCACAGTCACATCAGTCTCTATACAGAGGAGCTTACACTCTAATGTCCCCTCCCCCCACAGTCACATCAGTCTCTATACAGAGGAGCTTACACTCTAATGTCCCCTCCCCCCACAGTCACATCAGTCTCTATACAGAGGAGCTTACACTCTAATGTCCCCTCCCCCCACAGTCACATCAGTCTCTATACAGAGGAGCTTACACTCTAATGTCCCCTCCCCCACAGTCACATCAGTCTCTATACAGAGGAGCTTACACTCTAATGTCCCCTCCCCACAGTCACATCAGTCTCTGTACAGAGGAGCTTACACTCTAATGTCCCCTCCCCCCCACAGTCACATCAGTCTCTATACAGAGGAGCTTACACTCTAATGTCCCCTCCCCCACAGTCACATCAGTCTCTGTACAGAGGAGCTTACACTCTAATGTCCCCTCCCCCACAGTCACATCAGTCTCTATACAGAGGAGCTTACACTCTAATGTCCCCTCCCCCACACATCAGTCTCTATACAGAGGAGCTTACACTCTAATGTCCCCTCCCCCACAGTCACATCAGTCTCTATACAGAGGAGCTTACACTCTAATGTCCCCTCCCCCACACATCAGTCTCTATACAGAGGAGCTTACACTCTAATGTCCCCTCCCCCCACAGTCATATCAGTCTCTATACAGAGGAGCTTACACTCTAATGTCCCCTCCCCCCAATGTCACATCAGTCTCTGTACAGAGGAGCTTACACTCTAATGTCCCCTCCCCCCACAGTCACATCAGTCTCTATACAGAGGAGCTTACACTCTAATGTCCCCCTCCCCCCACAGTCACATCAGTCTCTATACAGAGGAGCTTACACTCTAATGTCCCTCCCCCACAGTCACATCAGTCTCTATACAGAGGAGCTTACACTCTAATGTCCCCTCCCCCGACACAGTCACATCAGTCTCTATACAGAGGAGCTTACACTCTAATGTCCCTCCCCCACAGTCACATCAGTCTCTGTACAGAGGAGCTTACACTCTAATGTCCCCTCCCCCACAGTCACATCAAGTCTCTATACAGAGGAGCTTACACTCTAATGTCCCCTCCCCCACAGTCACATCAGTCTCTATACAGAGGAGCTTACACTCTAATGTCCCCTCCCCCACAGTCACATCAGTCTCTGTACAGAGGAGCTTACACTCTAATGTCCCTCCCCCACAGTCACATCAGTCTCTATACAGAGGAGCTTACACTCTAATGTCCCCTCCCCCACAGTCACATCAGTCTCTATACAGAGGAGCTTACACTCTAATGTCCCCTCCCCCCACAGTCACATCAGTCTCTATACAGAGGAGCTTACACTCTAATGTCCCTCCCCCACACATCAGTCTCTATACAGAGGAGCTTACACTCTAATGTCCCCTCCCCCACAGTCACATCAGTCTCTGTACAGAGGAGCTTACACTCTAATGTCCCCTCCCCCACAGTCACATCAGTCTCTGTACAGAGGAGCTTACACTCTAATGTCCCCTCCCCCCACAGTCACATCAGTCTCTATACAGAGGAGCTTACACTCTAATGTCCCCTCCCCCACAGTCACATCAGTCTCTGTACAGAGGAGCTTACACTCTAATGTCCCCTCCCCCACAGTCACATCAGTCTCTGTACAGAGGAGCTTACACTCTAATGTCCCCTCCCCCACAGTCACATCAGTCTCTGTACAGAGGAGCTTAACACTCTAATGTCCCCTCCCCCCACAGTCACATCAGTCTCTATACAGAGGAGCTTACACTCTAATGTCCCCTCCCCCACAGTCACATCAGTCTCTATACAGAGGAGCTTACACTCTAATGTCCCCTCCCCCC
The DNA here is from genome assembly GCF_042186555.1 of Aquarana catesbeiana. Taxonomy (NCBI): domain Eukaryota; kingdom Metazoa; phylum Chordata; class Amphibia; order Anura; family Ranidae; genus Aquarana; species Aquarana catesbeiana. The sequence continues at coordinate 417,273,684 of NC_133329.1, read as the reverse complement.
CCACACATCAGTCTCTATACAGAGAGCTTACACTCTAATGTCCCCTCCCCCACAGTCACATCAGTCTCTATACAGAGGAGCTTACACTCTAATGTCCCCTCCCCCACACATCAGTCTCTGTACAGAGGAGCTTACACTCTAATGTCCCCTCCCCCACACATCAGTCTCTGTACAGAGGAGCTTACACTCTAATGTCCCCTCCCCCACAGTCACATCAGTCTCTGTACAGAGGAGCTTACACTCTAATGTCCCCTCCCCCACAGTCACATCAGTCTCTATACAGAGGAGCTTACACTCTAATGTCCCCTCAGAATGTCCCTCCACAGTCACATCAGTCTCTATAGAGAGGAGCTTACACTCTAATGTCCCCTCCCCCACAGTCACATCAGTCTCTATACAGAGGAGCTTACACTCTAATGTCCCCTCCCCCACAGTCACATCAGTCTCTGTACAGAGGAGCCTTACACTCTAATGTCCCCTCCCCCACAGTCACATCAGTCTCTATACAGAGGAGCTTACACTCTAATGTCCCCTCCCCCCACAGTCACATCAGTCTCTATACAGAGGAGCTTACACTCTAATGTCCCCTCCCCCACAGTCACATCAGTCTCTATACAGAGGAGCTTACACTCTAATGTCCCCTCCCCCCACAGTCACATCAGTCTCTATACAGAGGAAGCTTACACTCTAATGTCCCCTCCCCCAGTCACATCAGTCTCTGTACAGAGGAGCTTACACTCTAATGTCCCCTCCCCCACACAGTCACATCAGTCTCTATACAGAGGAGCTTACACTCTAATGTCCCCTCCCCACAGTCACATCAGTCTCTGTACAGAGGAGCTTACACTCTAATGTCCCTCCCCCACACAGT